>NW_027017195.1:0-242343 GCF_036013445.1 Caloenas nicobarica
GACAGAGCCCGACAGAGCCCGACAGGGCCCGACAGGGCCCGACAGGGCCCGACAGAGCCCAGTAGAGCCCGACAGAGCCCGACAGAGCCCGACAGAGCCCGACAGGGCCCGACAGGGCCCGACAGGGCCCAGTAGAGCCCGACAGAGCCCGACAGAGCCCGACAGAGCCCGACAGGGCCCGACAGAGCCCGACAGAGCCCGACAGAGCCCAGTAGAGCCCGACAGAGCCCGACAGGGCCCAGTAGAGCCCGACAGAGCCCGACAGAGCCCGACAGAGCCCGACAGAGCCCGACAGGGCCCGACAGAGCCCGACAGAGCCCGACAGGGCCCAGTAGAGCCCGACAGAGCCCGACAGAGCCCGACAGAGCCCGACAGGGCCCGACAGAGCCCGACAGGGCCCGACAGGGCCCGACAGAGCCCGACAGAGCCCGACAGGGCCCGACAGGGCCCAGTAGAGCCCGACAGAGCCCGACAGAGCCCGACAGAGCACGACAGGGCCCGACAGAGCCCGACAGAGCCCGACAGGGCCCGACAGAGCCCGACAGGTCCCGACAGGGCACGACAGAGCCCGACAGAGCCCGACAGGGCCCGACAGAGCCCGACAGGGCCCGACAGAGCCCGACAGAGCGCGACAGGGCCCGACAGAGCCCGACAGAGCCCGACAGAGCCCGACAGAGCCCGACAGGGCCAAACAGGGCCCAGTAGAGCCCGACAGAGCCCGACAGAGCCCGACAGAGCCCAGTAGAGCCCAGTAGAGCCCGACAGAGCCCGACACAGCCCGACAGAGCCCGACAGAGCCCGACAGGGCCCGACAGAGCCCGACAGAGCCCGACAGGGCCCGACAGGGCCCAGTAGAGCCCGACAGAGCCCGACAGGGCCCAGTAGAGCCCGACAGAGCCCGACAGAGCCCGACAGAGCCCGACAGGGCCCGACAGAGCCCGACAGAGCCGACAGAGCCCGACAGGGCCCGACAGGGCCCAGTAGAGCCCGACAGAGCCCGACAGAGCCCAGTAGAGCCCAGTAGAGCCCGACAGAGCCCGACAGAGCCCGACAGAGCCCGACAGGGACCGACAGAGCCCGACAGAGCCCGACAGGGCCCGACAGGGCCCGACAGAGCCCGACAGGGCCCGACAGGGCCCGACAGGGCCCGACAGCGCCCAGTAGAGCCCGAAAGAGCCCGACAGGGCCCAGTAGAGCCCGACAGAGCCCGACAGGGCCCAGTAGAGCCCGACAGAGCCCGACAGAGCCCGACAAAGCCCGACAGGGCCCGACAGAGCCCGACAGAGCCCGACAGAGCCCGACAGGGACCGACAGAGCCCGACAGGGCCCGACAGGGCCCGACAGGGCCCAGTAGAGCCCGACAGAGCCCGACAGAGCCCAGTAGAGCCCAGTAGAGCCCGACAGAGCCCGACAGAGCCCGACAGAGCCCGACAGAGCCCGACAGAGCCCGACAGGGACCGACAGAGCCCGACAGAGCCCGACAGGGCCCGACAGGGCCCGACAGAGCCCGACAGGGCCCGACAGGGCCCAGTAGAGCCCGAAAGAGCCCGACAGAGCCCAGTAGAGCCCAGTAGAGCCCGACAGAGCCCGACAGGGCCCGACAGGGCCCGACAGGGCCCAGTAGAGCCCGACAGAGCCCGACAGAGCCCAGTAGAGCCCAGTAGAGCCCGACAGAGCCCGACAGAGCCCGACAGAGCCCGACAGGGACCGACAGAGCCCAAAAGAGCCCGACAGGGCCCGACAGGGCCCGACAGGGCCCGACAGCGCCCAGTAGAGCCCGACAGAGCCCAGTAGAGCCCAGTAGAGCCCGACAGGGCCCGACAGGGCCCGACAGGGCCCAGTAGAGCCCGACAGAGCCCGACAGAGCCTGACAGAGCCCGACAGGGCCCGACAGGGCCCGACAGAGCCCGACAGGGCCAGTAGAGCCCGACAGAGCCCGACAGAGCCCGACAGAGCCCGACAGGGCCCGACAGAGCCCGACAGAGCCCGACAGAGCCCGACAGCGCCCGACAGGGCCCAGTAGAGCCCGACAGAGCCCGACAGAGCCCGACAGGGCCCGACAGAGCCCGACAGAGCCCGACAGAGCCCAGTAGAGCCCAACAGAGCCCGACAGGGCCCAGTAGAGCCCGACAGAGCCCGACAGAGCCCGACAGGGCCCGACAGAGCCCGTCAGAGCCCGACAGGGCCCAGTAGAGCCCGACAGAGCCCGACAGAGCCCGACAGAGCCCAGTAGAGCCCGACAGAGCCCGACAGAGCCCGACAGAGCCCGACAGGGCCCGACAGAGCCCGACAGGGCCCGACAGAGCCCGACAGAGCCCGACAGGGCCCAGTAGAGCCCGACAGAGCCCGACAGAGCCCGACAGAGCCCAGTAGAGCCCGACAGAGCCCGACAGAGCCCGACAGAGCCCGACAGGGCCCGACAGAGCCCGACAGGGCCCGACAGGGCCCGACAGAGCCCGACAGAGCCCGACAGAGCCCGACAGGGCCCGACAGAGCCCGACAGGGCCCGACAGGGCCCGACAGAGCCCAGTAGAGCCCGACAGAGCCCGACAGAGACCGACGAACCCGACAGAGCTCGACAGATCCCGACAGAGTCCCGCCAGACAAAGTCCAGTAAGAGCCCGACAGAGCCCGACAGAGCCCGACAGAGCCCAACAGGGCCCGACAGGGCCCGACAGGGCCCAGTAGAGCCCGACAGAGCCCGACAGAGTCCGACAGAGCCCGACAGGGCCCGAAAGGGCCCAGAAGAGCCCGACAGAGCCCGACAGAGCCCGACAGAACCCGACAGAGCCCGACAGAGCCCGACAGAGCCCGACAGGGTCCGACAGGGCCCGACAGAGCCCGACAGAGCCCGACAGGACCCAGTAGAGACCGACAGAGCCCGACAGAGCCCAGTAGAGCCCAGTAGAGCCCGACAGAGCCCGAGAGAGCCCGACAGAGCCCGACAGAACCCGACAGAGCCCGACAGAGACCAGTTGAGCCCGACAGAGCCCGACAGAGCCCGACAGAGCCCGACAGGGCCCGACAGGGCCCAGTAGAGCCCGACAGAGCCCGACAGAGCCCGACAGAGCCCAGTAGAGCCCGACAGAGCCCGACAGAGCCCGACAGAGCCCGACAGGGCCCGACAGAGCCCGACAGGGCCCGACAGAGCCCGACAGAGCCCAGTAGAGCCCGACAGAGCCCGACAGAGCCCGACAGAGCCCGACAGGGCCCGACAGAGCCCGACAGGGCCCGACAGGGCCCGACAGAGCCCGACAGAGCCCGACAGAGCCCGACAGGGCCCGACAGAGCCCGACAGGGCCCGACAGGGCCCGACAGAGCCCAGTAGAGCCCGACAGAGCCCGACAGAGCCCGACAGAACCCGACAGAGCCCGACAGAGTCCAGTAGAGCCCGACAGAGCCCGACAGAGCCCGACAGAGCCCAACAGGGCCCGACAGGGCCCAGTAGAGCCCGACAGAGCCCGACAGAGTCCGACAGAGCCCGACAGGGCCCGAAAGGGCCCAGAAGAGCCCGACAGAGCCCGACAGAGCCCGACAGAGCCCGACAGAACCCGACAGAGCCCGACAGAGCCCGACAGAGCCCGACAGGGTCCGACAGGGCCCGACAGAGCCCGACAGAGCCCGACAGGACCCAGTAGAGACCGACAGAGCCCGACAGAGCCCAGTAGAGCCCAGTAGAGCCCGACAGAGCCCGAGAGAGCCCGAGAGAGCCCGACAGAACCCGACAGAGCCCGACAGAGACCAGTTGAGCCCGACAGAGCCCGACAGAGCCCGACAGAGCCCGACAGGGCCCGACAGGGCCCAGTAGAGCCCGACAGAGCCGGACAGAGCCCGACAGCGCCCGACAGGGCCCAGTAGAGCCCGACAGAGCCCGACAGAGCCCGACAGAGCCCGACAGGGCCCGACAGGGCCCGACAGAGCCCGACAGAGCCCAGTAGAGCCCGACAGAGCCCGACAGGGCCCAGTAGAGCCCGACAGAGCCCGACAGAGCCCGACAGAGCCCGACAGCGCCCGACAGAGCCCGACAGGGCCCGACAGAGCCCGACAGAGCCCGACAGGGCCCAGTAGAGCCCGACAGAGCCCGACAGAGCCCGACAGAGCCCAGTAGAGCCCGACAGAGCCCGACAGAGCCCGACAGAGCCCGACAGGGCCCGACAGGGCCCGACAGAGCCCGACAGGGCCCGACAGCGCCCGACATTGCCCGACAGAGCCCGACAGAGCCCAGTAGAGCCCAGTAGAGCCCGACAGAGCCCGACAGAGCCCGACAGAGCCCGACAGGGCCCGACAGAGCCCGACAGAGCCCGACAGGGCCCGACAGGGCCCGACAGAGCCCGACAGGGCCCGACAGGGCCCGACAGGGCCCAGTAGAGCCCGAAAGAGCCCGACAGAGCCCAGTAGAGCCCAGTAGAGCCCGACAGAACCTGACAGAGCCTGACAGGGCCCGACAGGGCCCGACAGAGCCCGACAGAGCCCGACAGGGCCCAGTAGAGCCCGACAGAGCCCGACAGAGCCCGACAGAGCCCGACAGAGCCCGACAGGGCCCAGTAGAGCCCGACAGAGCCCGACAGAGCCCGACAGAGCCCGACAGGGCCCGACAGAGCCCGACAGGGCCCGACAGGGCCCAGTAGAGCCTGATAGAGCCCGACAGAGCCCGACAGAGCCCGACAGGGCCCGACAGGGCCCGACAGAGCCCGACAGAGCCCGACAGGGCCCGACAGGGCCCAGTAGAGCCCGACAGAGCCCAGTAGAGCCCAGTAGAGCCCGACAGAGCCCGACAGAGCCCGACAGAGCCCGACAGGGCCCAGTAGAGCCCGACAGAGCCCGACAGAGCCCGACAGGGCCCGACAGAGCCCGACAGAGCCCGACAGAGCCCGACAAAGCCCGACAGGGCCCAGTAGAGCCCGACAGAGCCCGACAGAGCCCGACAGGGCCCGACAGAGCCCGACAGAGCCCGACAGAGCCCAGTAGAGCCCGACAGAGCCCGACAGGGCCCAGTAGAGCCCGACAGAGCCCGACAGAGCCCGACAGGGCCCGACAGAGCCCGACAGAGCCCGACAGGGCCCAGTAGAGCCCGACAGAGCCCGACAGAGCCCGACAGAGCCCAGTAGAGCCCGACAGAGCCCGACAGAGCCCGACAGAGCCCGACAGGGCCCGACAGAGCCCGACAGGGCCCGACAGAGCCCGACAGAGCCCAGTAGAGCCCGACAGAGCCCGACAGAGCCCGACAGAGCCCGACAGGGCCCGACAGAGCCCGACAGGGCCCGACAGGGCCCGACAGGGCCCGACAGAGCCCGACAGAGCCCGACAGAGCCCGACAGGGCCCGACAGAGCCCGACAGAGCCCGACAGAGCCCGACAGGGCCCAGTAGAGCCCGACAGAGCCCGACAGGGCCCGACAGAGCCCGACAGAGCCCGACAGGGCCCGACAGAGCCCGACAGAGCCCGACAGGGCTCAGTAGAGCCCGACAGAGCCCGACAGAGCCCGACAGAGCCCGACAGGGCCCGATAGAGCCCGACAGGGCCCGACAGAGCCCGACAGAGCCCGACAGGGCACGACAGGGCCCGACAGAGCCCGACAGGGCCCGACAGAGCCCGACAGAGCCCGACAGAGCCCAGTAGAGCCCGACAGAGCCCGACAGAGCCCAGTAGAGCCCGACAGAGCCCGACAGGGCCCGACAGAGCCCGACAGAGCCCGACAGGGCCCGACAGAGCCCAACAGGGCCCGACAGAGCCCGACAGAGCCCGACAGGGCCCGACAGGGCCCGACAGGGCCCGACAGGGCCCGACAGAGCCCGACAGAGCCCGACAGGGCCCAGTAGAGCCCGACAGAGCCCAGTAGAGCCCAGTAGAGCCCGACAGAGCACGACAGAGCCCGACAGAGCCCGACAGGGCCCGACAGGGCCCGACAGGGCCCAGTAGAGCCCGACAGAGCCCGACAGGGCCCGACAGAGCCCGACAGAGCCCGACAGGGCCCGACAGAGCCCGACAGAGCCCGACAGGGCCCAGTAGAGCCCGACAGAGCCCGACAGAGCCCGACAGAGCCCGACAGAGCCCGACAGGGCCCGATAGAGCCCGACAGGACCCGACAGAGCCCGACAGAGCCCGACAGGGCACGACAGAGCCCGACAGAGCCCGACAGGGCCCGACAGAGCCCGACAGAGCCCGACAGGGCCCAGTAGAGCCCGACAGAGCCCGACAGAGCCCAGTAGAGCCCGACAGAGCCCGACAGGGCCCGACAGAGCCCGACAGAGCCCGACAGGGCCCGACAGAGGCCGACAGGGCGCGACAGAGCCCGACAGAGCCCGACAGAGCCTGACAGGGCCCCACAGAGACCGACAGGGCCCGACAGAGCCCAGTAGAGCCCGACAGAGCCCGACAGAGCCCGACAGAGCCCGACAGGGCCCGACAGAGCCCGACAGAGCCCGACAGGGCCCGACAGGGCCCGACAGAGCCCGACAGGGCCCGACAGAGCCCGACAGAGCCCGACAGAGCCCGACAGGGCCCCACAGAGCCCGACAGAGCCCGACAGGGCCCAGTAGAGCCCGACAGAGCCCGACAGAGCCCGACAGAGCCCGACAGAGCCCGACAGGGCCCAGTAGAGCCCGACAGAGCCCGACAGAGCCCGACAGAGCCCGACAGAGCCCAGTAGAGTCCGACAGAGCCCGACAGAGCCCGACAGAGCCCGACAGGGCCCGACAGGGCCCGACAGAGCCCGACAGGGCCCGACAGAGCCCGACAGGGCCCGACAGAGCCCAGTAGAGCCCGACAGAGCCCGACAGAGCCCGACAGGGCCCGACAGGGCCCGACAGGGCCCGACAGAGCCCAGTAGAGCCCGACAGAGCCCGACAGAGCCCGACAGAGCCCGACAGGGCCCGACAGGGCCCGACAGGGCCCAGTAGAGCCCGACAGAGCCCGACAGAGCCCGACAGAGCACGACAGGGCCCGACAGAGCCCGACAGAGCCCGACAGAGCCCAGTAGAGCCCGACAGAGCCCGACAGGGCCCAGTAGAGCCCGACAGAGCCCGACAGAGCCCGACAGAGCCCGACAGAGCCCGACAGGGCCCGACAGAGCCCGACAGAGCCCGACAGGGCCCAGTAGAGCCCGACAGAGCCCGACAGAGCCCGACAGAGCCCGACAGGGCCCGACAGAGCCCGACAGGGCCCGACAGGGCCCGACAGAGCCCGACAGAGCCCGACAGGGCCCGACAGGGCCCAGTAGAGCCCGACAGAGCCCGACAGAGCCCGACAGAGCACGACAGGGCCCGACAGAGCCCGACAGAGCCCGACAGGGCCCGACAGAGCCCGACAGGTCCCGACAGGGCACGACAGAGCCCGACAGAGCCCGACAGGGCCCGACAGAGCCCGACAGGGCCCGACAGAGCCCGACAGAGCGCGACAGGGCCCGACAGAGCCCGACAGAGCCCGACAGAGCCCGACAGAGCCCGACAGGGCCAAACAGGGCCCAGTAGAGCCCGACAGAGCCCGACAGAGCCCGACAGAGCCCAGTAGAGCCCAGTAGAGCCCGACAGAGCCCGACACAGCCCGACAGAGCCCGACAGAGCCCGACAGGGCCCGACAGAGCCCGACAGAGCCCGACAGGGCCCGACAGGGCCCAGTAGAGCCCGACAGAGCCCGACAGGGCCCAGTAGAGCCCGACAGAGCCCGACAGAGCCCGACAGAGCCCGACAGGGCCCGACAGAGCCCGACAGAGCCCGACAGAGCCCGACAGGGCCCGACAGGGCCCAGTAGAGCCCGACAGAGCCCGACAGAGCCCAGTAGAGCCCAGTAGAGCCCGACAGAGCCCGACAGAGCCCGACAGAGCCCGACAGGGACCGACAGAGCCCGACAGAGCCCGACAGGGCCCGACAGGGCCCGACAGAGCCCGACAGGGCCCGACAGGGCCCGACAGGGCCCGACAGCGCCCAGTAGAGCCCGAAAGAGCCCGACAGGGCCCAGTAGAGCCCGACAGAGCCCGACAGGGCCCAGTAGAGCCCGACAGAGCCCGACAGAGCCCGACAAAGCCCGACAGGGCCCGACAGAGCCCGACAGAGCCCGACAGAGCCCGACAGGGACCGACAGAGCCCGACAGGGCCCGACAGGGCCCGACAGGGCCCAGTAGAGCCCGACAGAGCCCGACAGAGCCCAGTAGAGCCCAGTAGAGCCCGACAGAGCCCGACAGAGCCCGACAGAGCCCGACAGAGCCCGACAGAGCCCGACAGGGACCGACAGAGCCCGACAGAGCCCGACAGGGCCCGACAGGGCCCGACAGAGCCCGACAGGGCCCGACAGGGCCCAGTAGAGCCCGAAAGAGCCCGACAGAGCCCAGTAGAGCCCAGTAGAGCCCGACAGAGCCCGACAGGGCCCGACAGGGCCCGACAGGGCCCAGTAGAGCCCGACAGAGCCCGACAGAGCCCAGTAGAGCCCAGTAGAGCCCGACAGAGCCCGACAGAGCCCGACAGAGCCCGACAGGGACCGACAGAGCCCAAAAGAGCCCGACAGGGCCCGACAGGGCCCGACAGGGCCCGACAGCGCCCAGTAGAGCCCGACAGAGCCCAGTAGAGCCCAGTAGAGCCCGACAGGGCCCGACAGGGCCCGACAGGGCCCAGTAGAGCCCGACAGAGCCCGACAGAGCCTGACAGAGCCCGACAGGGCCCGACAGGGCCCGACAGAGCCCGACAGGGCCCAGTAGAGCCCGACAGAGCCCGACAGAGCCCGACAGAGCCCGACAGGGCCCGACAGAGCCCGACAGAGCCCGACAGAGCCCGACAGCGCCCGACAGGGCCCAGTAGAGCCCGACAGAGCCCGACAGAGCCCGACAGGGCCCGACAGAGCCCGACAGAGCCCGACAGAGCCCAGTAGAGCCCAACAGAGCCCGACAGGGCCCAGTAGAGCCCGACAGAGCCCGACAGAGCCCGACAGGGCCCGACAGAGCCCGTCAGAGCCCGACAGGGCCCAGTAGAGCCCGACAGAGCCCGACAGAGCCCGACAGAGCCCAGTAGAGCCCGACAGAGCCCGACAGAGCCCGACAGAGCCCGACAGGGCCCGACAGAGCCCGACAGGGCCCGACAGAGCCCGACAGAGCCCGACAGGGCCCAGTAGAGCCCGACAGAGCCCGACAGAGCCCGACAGAGCCCAGTAGAGCCCGACAGAGCCCGACAGAGCCCGACAGAGCCCGACAGGGCCCGACAGAGCCCGACAGGGCCCGACAGGGCCCGACAGAGCCCGACAGAGCCCGACAGAGCCCGACAGGGCCCGACAGAGCCCGACAGGGCCCGACAGGGCCCGACAGAGCCCAGTAGAGCCCGACAGAGCCCGACAGAGCCCGACAGAACCCGACAGAGCCCGACAGAGTCCAGTAGAGCCCGACAGAGCCCGACAGAGCCCGACAGAGCCCAACAGGGCCCGACAGGGCCCGACAGGGCCCAGTAGAGCCCGACAGAGCCCGACAGAGTCCGACAGAGCCCGACAGGGCCCGAAAGGGCCCAGAAGAGCCCGACAGAGCCCGACAGAGCCCGACAGAACCCGACAGAGCCCGACAGAGCCCGACAGAGCCCGACAGGGTCCGACAGGGCCCGACAGAGCCCGACAGAGCCCGACAGGACCCAGTAGAGACCGACAGAGCCCGACAGAGCCCAGTAGAGCCCAGTAGAGCCCGACAGAGCCCGAGAGAGCCCGACAGAGCCCGACAGAACCCGACAGAGCCCGACAGAGACCAGTTGAGCCCGACAGAGCCCGACAGAGCCCGACAGAGCCCGACAGGGCCCGACAGGGCCCAGTAGAGCCCGACAGAGCCCGACAGAGCCCGACAGAGCCCGACAGAGCCCAGTAGAGCCCGACAGAGCCCGACAGAGCCCGACAGAGCCCGACAGGGCCCGACAGAGCCCGACAGAGCCCGACAGGGCCCGACAGGGCCCGACAGAGCCCAGTAGAGCCCGACAGAGCCCGACAGAGCCCGACAGAGCCCGACAGGGCCCAGTAGAGCCCAGTAGAGCCCGACAGAGCCCAGCAGAGCCCGACAGAGCCCGACAGAGCCCGACAGAGCCCGACAGGGCCCGACAGGGCCCGACAGGGCCCGACAGGGCCCGACAGAGCCCGACAGAGCCCGACAGAGCCTGACAGAGCCCGACAGGGCCCAGTAGAGACCGACAGAGCCCGACAGAGCCCGACAGAGCCCAGTAGAGCCCGACAGAGCCCGAGAGAGCCCGACAGAGCCCGACAGAGCCCGACAGGGCCTGACAGAGCCCGACAGAGCCCGACAGGGCCCGACAGAGCCCGACAGAGCCCGACAGAGCCCGACAGGGCCCGACAGGGCCCGACAGAGCCCGACAGAGCGCGACAGGGCCCGACAGTGCCCAGTAGAGCCCGACAGAGCCCGACAGAGCCCGACAGGGCCCGACAGGGCCCGACAGAGCCCAGTAGAGCCCGACAGAGCCCGACAGAGCCCGACAGGGCCCGACAGGGCCCAGTAGAGCCCGACAGAGCCCGACAGAGCCCGACAGAGCCCAACAGGGCCCGACAGAGCCCAACAGAGCCCGACAGAACCCGTCAGAGCCCGACAGAGCCCAACAGAACCCGACAGAGCCCGACAGAGTCCGACAGGGCCCAGTAGAGCCCGACAGAGCCCGACAGAGCCCGACAGAGCCCGACAGGGCCCGACAGAGCCCGACAGAGCCCGACAGGGCCCGACAGGGCCCAGTAGAGCCCGACAGAGCCGAGAGGGCCCGACAGAGCCCGACAGAGCCCGACAGAGCCCGACAGAGCCCGACAGGGCCCAGTAGAGCCCGACAGAGCCCGACAGAGCCCGACAGAATCCGACAGGGCCCAGTAGAGCCCGACAGAGCCCAGTAGAGCCCGACAGAGCCCGACAGGGCCCGACAGAGCCCGAAAGAGCCCGACTGAGCCCGACAGCGCCCGACAGGGCCCAGTAGAGCCCGACAGAGCCCGACAGAGCCCGACAGGGCCCGACAGAGCCCGACAGAGCCCGACAGAGCCCGACAGGGCCCAGTAGAGCCCGACAGAGCCCGACAGGGCCCGACAGAGCCCGACAGAGCCCGACAGGGCCCGACAGGGCCCGACAGAGCCCGACAGAGCCCGACAGAGCCCGACAGAGCCCGACAGAGCCCGACAGGGCCCAGTAGAGCCCAGTAGAGCCCGACAGAGGCCAGTAGAGCCCGACAGAGCCCGACAGAGCCCGACAGGGCCCGACAGGGCCCGACAGGGCCCGACAGGGCCCGACAGAGCCTGACAGAGCCCGACAGGGCCCAGTAGAGCCCGACAGAGCCCGACAGAGCCCGACAGAGCCCGACAGAGCCTGACAGAGCCCGACAGGGCCCAGTAGAGCCCGACAGAGCCCGACAGAGCCCGACAGAGCCCAGTAGAGCCCGACAGAGCCCGAGAGAGCCCGACAGAGCCCGACAGAGCCCGACAGAGCCCGACAGAGCCCGACAGAGCCCAGTAGAGCCCGACAGAGCCCGACAGAGCCCGACAGAGCACGACAGGGCCCGACAGAGCCCGACAGAGCCCGACAGGGCCCGACAGGGCCCGACAGAGCCCAGTAGAGCCCGACAGAGCCCGACAGAGCCCGACAGAGCCCGACAGGGCCCAGTAGAGCCCAGTAGAGCCCGACAGAGCCCGACAGAGCCCGACAGAGCCCGACAGAGCCCGACAGGGCCCGACAGGGCCCGACAGGGCCCGACAGAGCCCGACAGAGCCTGACAGAGCCCGACAGGGCCCAGTAGAGCCCGACAGAGCCCGACAGAGCCCGACAGAGCCCAGTAGAGCCCGACAGAGCCCGAGAGAGCCCGACAGAGCCCGACAGAGCCCGACAGGGCCCGACAGAGCCCGACAGAGCCCTACAGGGCCCGACAGAGCCCGACAGAGCCCGACAGAGCCCGACAGGGCCCGACAGAGCCCGACAGAGCGCGACAGGGCCCGACAGGGCCCAGTAGAGCCCGACAGAGCCCGACAGAGCCCGACAGGGCCCGACAGGGCCCGACAGAGCCCAGTAGAGCCCGACAGAGCCCGACAGAGCCCGACAGAGCCCGACAGGGCCCGACAGGGCCCAGTAGAGCCCGACAGAGCCCGACAGAGCCCGACAGAGCCCAGTAGAGCCCGACAGAGCCCGACAGAGCCCGACAGAGCCCGACAGAGCCCGACAGGGCCCAGTAGACCCCGACAGAGCCCAGTAGAGCCCAGTAGAGCGCGACAGAGCCCGACAGGGCCCGACAGGGCCCGACAGGGCCCAGTAGAGCCCGACAGAGCCCGACAGAGCCCAGTAGAGCCCAGTAGAGCCCGACAGAGCCCGACAGAGCCCGACAGAGCCCGACAGGGACCGACAGAGCCCGACAGAGCCCGACAGGGCCCGACAGGGCCCCACAGAGCCCGACAGGGCCCGACAGGGCCCGACAGGGCCCGACAGCGCCCAGTAGAGCCCGAAAGAGCCCGACAGAGCCCAGTAGAGCCCAGTAGAGCCCGACAGGGCCCGACAGGGCCCGACAGGGCCAAGTAGAGCCCGACAGAGCCCGACAGAGCCTGACAGAGCCCGACAGGGCCCGACAGGGCCCGACAGACCCCGACAGAGCCCGACAGGGCCCAGTAGAGCCCGACAGAGCCCGACAGAGCCCGACAGAGCCCGACAGGGCCCAGTAGAGCCCGACAGAGCCCGAGAGAGCCCGACAGAGCCCGACAGGGCCCGACAGAGCCCGACAGAGCCCGACAGAGCCCGACAGGGACCGACAGAGCCCGACAGGGCCCGACAGGGCCCGACAGGGCCCAGTAGAGCCCGACAGAGCCCGAAAGAGCCCAGTAGAGCCCAGTAGAGCCCGACAGAGCCCGACAGAGCCCGACAGAGCCCGACAGGGACCGACAGAGCCCGACAGAGCCCGACAGGGCCCGACAGGGCCCGACAGAGCCCGACAGGGCCCGACAGGGCCCGACAGGGCCCGACAGCGCCCAGTAGAGCCCGAAAGAGCCCGACAGGGCCCAGTAGAGCCCGACAGAGCCCGACAGGGCCCAGTAGAGCCCGACAGAGCCCGACAGAGCCCGACAGAGCCCGACAGGGCCCGACAGAGCCCGACAGAGCCCGACAGAGCCCGACAGGGACCGACAGAGCCCGACAGGGCCCGACAGGGCCCGACAGGGCCCATTAGAGCCCGACAGAGCCCGACAGAGCCCAGTAGAGCCCAGTAGAGCCCGACAGAGCCCGACAGAGCCCGACAGAGCCCGACAGGGACCGACAGAGCCCGACAGAGCCCGACAGGGCCCGACAGGGCCCGACAGAGCCCGACAGGGCCCGACAGGGCCCAACAGGGCCCGACAGCGCCCAGTAGAGCCCGAAAGAGCCCGACAGAGCCCAGTAGAGCCCAGTAGAGCCCGACAGAGCCCGACAGAGCCCGACAGGGCCCGACAGGGCCCGACAGGGCCCAGTAGAGCCCGACAGAGCCCGACAGAGCCCAGTAGAGCCCAGGAGAGCCCGACAGAGCCCGACAGAGCCCGACAGAGCCCGACAGGGACCGACAGAGCCCAAAAGAGCCCGACAGGGCCCGACAGGGCCCGACAGAGCCCGACAGGGCCCGACATGGCCCGACAGGGCCCGACAGGGCCCGACAGCGCCCAGTAGAGCCCGAAAGAGCCCGACAGAGCCCAGTAGAGCCCAGTAGAGCCTGACAGGGCCCGACAGGGCCCGACAGGGCCCAGTAGAACCCGACAGAGCCCGACAGAGCCTGACAGAGCCCGACAGGGCCCGACAGGGCCCGACAGAGCCCGACAGAGCCCGACAGGGCCCAGTAGAGCCCGACAGAGCCCGACAGAGCCCGACAGAGCCCGACAGGGCCCGACAGAGCCCGACAGAGCCCGACAGAGCCCGACAGCGCCCGACAGGGCCCAGTAGAGCCCGACAGAGCCCGACAGAGCCCGACAGGGCCCGACAGAGCCCGACAGAGCCCGACAGAGCCCAGTAGAGCCCGACAGAGCCCGACAGGGCCCAGTAGAGCCCGACAGAGCCCGACAGAGCCCGACAGGGCCCGACAGAGCCCGACAGAGCCCGACAGGGCCCAGTAGAGCCCGACAGAGCCCGACAGAGCCCGACAGAGCCCAGTAGAGCCCGACAGAGCCCGACAGAGCCCGACAGAGCCCGACAGGGCCCGACAGAGCCCGACAGGGCCCGACAGAGCCCGACAGAGCCCGACAGGGCCCAGTAGAGCCCGACAGAGCCCGACAGAGCCCGACAGAGCCCAGTAGAGCCCGACAGAGCCCGACAGAGCCCGACAGAGCCCGACAGGGCCCGACAGGGCCCGACAGAGCCCGACAGAGCCCGACAGGGCCCGACAGGGCCCGACAGAGCCCGACAGGGCCCGACAGGGCCCGACAGAGCCCAGTAGAGCCCGACAGAGCCCGACAGAGCCCGACAGAACCCGACAGAGCCCGACAGAGTCCAGTAGAGCCCGACAGAGCCCGACAGAGCCCGACAGAGCCCAACAGGGCCCGACAGGGCCCGACAGGGCCCAGGAGAGCCCGACAGAGCCCGACAGAGTCCGACAGAGCCCGACAGGGCCCGAAAGGGCCCAGAAGAGCCCGACAGAGCCCGACAGAGCCCGACAGAGCCCGACAGAACCCGACAGAGCCCGACAGAGCCCGACAGAGCCCGACAGGGTCCGACAGGGCCCGACAGAGCCCGACAGAGCCCGACAGGACCCAGTAGAGACCGACAGAGCCCGACAGAGCCCAGTAGAGCCCAGTAGAGCCCGACAGAGCCCGAGAGAGCCCGACAGAGCCCGACAGAACCCGACAGAGCCCGACAGAGACCAGTTGAGCCCGACAGAGCCCGACAGAGCCCGACAGGGCCCGACAGGGCCCAGTAGAGCCCGACAGAGCCCGACAGAGCCCGACAGAGCCCGACAGAGCCCAGTAGAGCCCGACAGAGCCCGACAGAGCCCGACAGAGCCCGACAGGGCCCAACAGAGCCCGACAGAGCCCGACAGGGCCCGACAGGGCCCGACAGAGCCCAGTAGAGCCCGACAGAGCCCGACAGAGCCCGACAGAGCCCGACAGGGCCCAGTAGAGCCCAGTAGAGCCCGACAGAGCCCAGTAGAGCCCGACAGAGCCCGACAGAGCCCGACAGAGCCCGACAGAGCCCGACAGGGCCCGACAGGGCCCGACAAGGCCCGACAGAGCCCGACAGAGCCCGACAGAGCCCGACAGAGCCTGACAGAGCCCGACAGGGCCCAGTAGAGCCCGACAGAGCCCGACAGAGCCCGACAGAGCCCAGTAGAGCCCGACAGAGCCCGAGAGAGCCCGACAGAGCCCGACAGAGCCCGACAGGGCCCGACAGAGCCCGACAGAGCCCTACAGGGCCCGACAGAGCCCGACAGAGCCCGACAGAGCCCGACAGGGCCCGACAGAGCCCGACAGAGCGCGACAGGGCCCGACAGGGCCCAGTAGAGCCCGACAGAGCCCGACAGAGCCCGACAGGGCCCGACAGGGCCCGACAGTGCCCGACAGAGCCCAGTAGAGCCCGACAGAGCCCGACAGAGCCCGACAGAGGCCGACAGGGCCCGACAGGGCCCAGTAGAGCCCGACAGAGCCCGACAGAGCCCGACAGAGCCCGACAGAGCCCAACAGGGCCCGACAGAGCCCAACAGAGCCCGACAGAACCCGTCAGAGCCCGACAGAGCCCAAAAGAGCCCGACAGAGCCCGACAGAGTCCGACAGGGCCCAGTAGAGCCCGACAGAGCCCGACAGAGCCCGACAGAGCCCGACAGGGCCCGACAGAGCCCGACAGAGCCCGACAGGGCCCGACAGGGCCCAGTAGAGCCCGACAGAGCCGAGAGGGCCGGACAGAGCCCGACAGAGCCCGACAGAGCCCGACAGAGCCCGACAGGGCCCGACAGAGCCCGACAGAGCCCGACAGGGCCCAGTAGAGCCCGACAGAGCCCGACAGAGCCCGACAGAATCCGACAGGGCCCAGTAGAACCCGACAGAGCCCGACAGAGCCCGACAGAGCCCGACAGGGCCCGACAGGGCCCGACAGAGCCCGACAGAGCCCGACAGCGCCCGACAGGGCCCAGTAGAGCCCGACAGAGCCCGACAGAGCCCGACAGGGCCCGACAGAGCCCGACAGAGCCCGACAGAGCCCGACAGAGCCCGACAGGGCCCGACAGAGCCCGACAGAGCCCGACAGAGCCCGACAGGGCCCGACAGAGCCCGACAGGGCCCAGTAGAGCCCGACAGAGCCCGACAGAGCCCGACAGGGCCCGACAGAGCCCAGTAGAGCCCGACAGAGCCCGACAGAGCCCGACAGAGCCCGACAGGGCCCGACAGAGCCCGACAGGGCCCGACAGGGCCCGACAGGGCCCGCCAGAGCCCGCCAGAGCCCGACAGAGCCCGACAGAGCCCGACAGAGCCCGACAGGGCCCAGTAGAGCCCGACAGAGCCCGACAGGGCCCGACAGAGCCCGACAGAGCCCGACAGAGCCCGACAGGGCCCAGTAGAGCCCGACAGAGCCCGACAGAGCCCGACAGAGCCTGACAGAGCCCGACAGGGCCCGACAGGGCCCGACAGAGCCCGACAGGGCCCGACAGAGCCCGACAGAGCCCGACAGAGCCCGACAGGGCCCGACAGAGCCCGACAGGGCCCAGTAGAGCCCGACAGAGCCCGACAGAGCCCGACAGAGCCCGACAGAGCCCAGTAGAGCCCGACAGAGCCCGACAGAGCCCGACAGAGCCCGACAGGGCCCGACAGAGCCCGACAGGGCCCGACAGGGCCCGACAGGGCCCGACAGAGCCCGCCAGAGCCCGCCATAGCCCGACAGAGCCCGACAGGGCCCAGTAGAGCCCGACAGAGCCCGACAGAGCCCGACAGAGCCCGACAGAGCCCAGTAGAGCCCGACAGAACCCGACAGAGCCCGACAGAGCCCAGTAAAGCCCGACAGAGCCCGACAGTGCCCGACAGGGCCCAACAGCGCCCAGTAGAGCCCGACAGAGCCCGACAGAGCCCAGTAGAGCCCAGTAGAGCCCGACAGAGCCCGACAGAGCCCGACAGAGCCCGACAGGGCCCGACAGAGCCTGACAGAGCCCGACAGGGCCCGACAGGGCCCGACAGGGCCCGACAGAGCCCAGTAGAGCCCGAAAGAGCCCGACAGAGCCCAGTAGAGCCCAGTAGAGCCCGACAGGGCCCGACAGGGCCCGACAGGGCCCAGTAGAGCCCGACAGAGCCCGACAGAACCTGACAGAGCCCGACAGGGCCCGACAGGGCCCGACAGGGCCCGACAGAGCCCGACAGGGCCCAGTAGAGCCCGACAGAGCCCGACAGAGCCCGACAGAGCCCGACAGGGCCCAGTAGAGCCCGACAGAGCCCGACAGAGCCCGACAGAGCCCGACAGGGCCCGACAGGGACCGACAGAGCCCGACAGGGCCCGACAGGGCCCAGTAGAGCCTGATAGAGCCCGACAGAGCCCGACAGAGCCCGACAGAGCCCGACAGAGCCCGACAGGGCCCAGTAGAGCCCGACAGAGCCGAGAGGGCCCGACAGAGCCCGACAGAGCCCGACAGAGCCCGACAGAGCCCGACAGGGCCCGACAGAGTCCGACAGGGCCCAGTAGAGCCCGACAGAGCCCGACAGAGCCCGACAGAATCCGACAGGGCCCAGTAGAGCCCGACAGAGCCCGACAGAGCCCGACAGAGCCCGACAGGGCCCGACAGGGCCCGACAGAGCCCGACAGAGCCCGACAGCGCCCGACAGGGCCCAGTAGAGCCCGACAGAGCCCGACAGAGCCCGACAGGGCCCGACAGAGCCCGACAGAGCCCGACAGAGCCCGACATGGCCCGACAGGGCCCAGTAGAGCCCGACAGAGCCCGACAGGGCCCGACAGAGACCGACAGAGCCCGACAGAGCCCGACAGGGCCCAGTAGAGCCCGACAGAGCCCGACAGAGCCCGACAGAGCCCGACAGGGCCCGACAGAGCCCGACAGGGCCCGACAGGGCCCGACAGGGCCCGACAGAGCCCGACAGAGCCCGACAGGGCCCGACAGAGCCCGACAGAGCCCGACAGGGCCCAGTAGAGCCCGACAGAGCCCGACAGAGCCCGACAGAGCCCGACAGAGCCCAGTAGAGCCCGACAGAGCCCGACAGAGACCGACAGAGCCCGACAGGGCCCGACAGAGCCCGACAGGGCCCGACAGGGCCCGACAGAGCCCGACAGGGCCCGACAGGGCCCGACAGGGAACAGTAGAGCCCAGTAGAGCCCGACAGAGCCCGACAGAGCCCGACAGGGCCCGACAGAGCCCGACAGAGCCCGACAGGGAACAGTAGAGCCCAGTAGAGCCCGACAGAGCCCGACAGAGCCCGACAGAGCCCGACAGGGAACAGTAGAGCCCAGTAGAGCCCGACAGAGCCCGACAGGGCCCGACAGAGCCCGACAGAGCCCGACAGAGCCCGACAGGGCCCGACAGGGAACAGTAGAGCCCAGTAGAGCCCGACAGAGCCCGACAGAGCCCGACAGAGCCCGACAGGGCCCGACAGGGCCCGACAGAGCCCGACAGGGCCCGACAGAGCCCGACAGAGCCCGACAGGGCCCGACAGGGCCCGACAGGGCCCGACAGAGCCCAGTAGAGCCCGACAGAGCCCGACAGAGCCCGACAGAGCCCAGTAGAGCCCGACAGAGCCCGATAGAGCCCAGTAGAGCCCAGTAGAGCCCGACAGAGCCCGAAAGAGCCCGACAGAGCCCGACAAGGCCCGGCAGGGCCCGACAGAGCCCAGTTTAGCCCAGTAGAGCCCGACAGAGCCCGACAGAGCCCAGTAGAGCCCGACAGAGCCCGACAGAGCCCGACAGAGCCCGACAGAGCCCAGTAGAGCCCGACAGAGCCCGACCGAGCCTGACAGGACCCGACAGGGCCCGACAGGGCCCGACAGAGCCCAGTTTAGCCCAGTAGAGCCCGACAGGGCCCGACAGAGCCCGACAGAGCCCGAGAGAGCCCGACAGGGCCCGACAGGGCCCAGTAGAGCCCCACAGAGCCCGACAGGGCCCGACAGGGCCCAGTAGAGCCCGACAGAGCCCGACAGAGCCCGACAGAGCCCAGTAGAGCCCGACAGAGCCCGACAGAGCCCGACAGGGCCCGACAGGGCCCGACAGGGCCCGACAGAGCCCGACAGAGCCCGACAGGGCCCGACAGAGCCCAGTAGAGCCCGACAGAGCCCGACAGAGCCCGACAGAGCCCGACAGGGCCCAGTAGAGCGCAGTAGAGCCCGACAGAGCCCAGTAGAGCCCGACAGAGCCCGACAGAGCCCGACAGGACCCGACAGAGCCCGACAGAGCCCGACAGAGCCCGGTAGAGCCCGACAGAGCCCGACAGAGCCCGACAGAGCCCGACAGGGCCCGACAGAGCCCGACAGAGCCCGACAGAGCCCGACAGGGCCCGACAGGGCCCGACAGAGCCCGACAGAGCCCGACAGGGCCCGACAGGGAACAGTAGAGCCCAGTAGAGCCCGACAGAGCCCGACAGAGCCCGACAGAGCCCGACAGGGCCCGACAGGGCCCGACAGGGCCCGACAGAGCCCGACAGGGCCCGACAGAGCCCGACAGAGCCCGACAGAGCCCAGTAGAGCCCGACAGAGCCCGACAGAGCCCGACAGAGCCCGACAGGGAACAGTAGAGCCCAGTAGAGCCCGACAGAGCCTGACAGAGCCCGACAGGGCCCGACAGAGCCCGACAGAGCCCGACAGAGACCAACAGAGCCCGACAGAGCCCAGTAGAGCCCCGTAGAGCCCGACAGAGCCCGACAGAGCCCGACAGGGCCCGACAGGGCCCGACAGAGCCCGACAGAGCCCGACAGTGCCCGACAGGGAACAGTAGAGCCCAGTAGAGCCCGACAGAGCCCGACAGAGCCCGACAGGGCCCGACAGGGCCCGACAGGGCCCGACAGAGCCCGACAGGGCCCGACAGAGCCCGACAGGGCCCGACAGGGCCCGACAGGGCCCGACAGAGCCCAGTAGAGCCCAGTAGAGCCCGACAGAGCCCGACAGAGCCCGACAGAGCCCGACAGAGCCCAGTAGAGCCCGACAGAGCCCGACAGAGCCCGACAGAGCCCGACAGAGCCCAGTAGAGCCCAGTAGAGCCCGACAGAGCCCGAAAGAGCCCGACAGAGCCCGACAGGGCCCGGCAGGGCCCGACAGAGCCCAGTTTAGCCCAGTAGAGCCCGACAGAGCCCGACAGAGCCCGACAGAGCCCAGTAGAGCCCGACAGAGCCCGACAGAGCCCGACAGAGCCCAGTAGAGCCCGACAGAGCCCGACCAAGCCCGACAGGACCCGACAGGGCCCGACAGGGCCCGACAGAGCCCAGTTTAGCCCAGTAGAGCCCGACAGGGCCCGACAGAGCCCGACAGAGCCCGACAGAGCCCGACAGGGCCCGACAGGGCCCAGTAGAGCCCGACAGAGCCCGACAGAGCCCGACAGGGCCCGACAGGGCCCAGTAGAGCCCGACAGAGCCCGACAGAGCCCGACAGAGCCCGACAGAGCCCGACAGGGCCCGACAGGGCCCAGTAGAGCCCGACAGAGCCCGACAGAGCCCGACAGGGCCCGACAGGGCCCAGTAGAGACCGACAGAGCCCGACAGAGCCCGACAGAGCCCAGTAGAGCCCGACAGAGCCCGACAGAGCCCGACAGAGCCCGACAGGGCACGACCGGGCCCGACAGGGCCCGACAGGGCCCGACAGAGCCCGACAGAGCCCGACAGAGCCCGACAGGGCCCGACAGGGCCCAGTAGAGCCCGACAGAGCCCAGTAGAGCCCGACAGAGCCCGACAGAGCCCGACAGAGCCCGACAGAGCCCAGTAGAGCCCAGTAGAGCCCGACAGAGCCCAGTAGAGCCCGACAGAGCCCGACAGAGCCCGACAGGGCCCGACAGGGCCCGACAGAGCCCGACAGAGCCCGGTAGAGCCCGACAGAGCCCGACAGAGCCCGACAGAGCCCAGTAGAGCCCGACAGAGCCCGACAGAGCCCGACAGAGCCCGACAGGGCCCGACAGAGCCCGACAGAGCCCGACAGGGCCCGACAGGGCCCGACAGGGCCCGACAGAGCCCGACAGAGCCCGACAGAGCCCGGTAGAGCCCTACAGAGCCCGACAGAGCCCGACAGGGCCCAGTAGAGCACGACAGAGCCCGCCAGGGCCCGACAGAGCCCGACAGAGCCCGACAGGGCCCAGTAGAGCCCGACAGAGCCCGACAGGGCCCGACAGGGCCCAACAGAGCCCAACAGAGCCCGACAGAGCCCGACAGAGCCCGACAGAGCCCGACAGGGCCCGACAGGGAACAGTAGAGCCCAGAAGAGCCCGACAGAGCCCGACAGGGCCCGACAGGGCCCGACAGAGCCCGACAGGGCCCGACAGGGCCCGAAAGGGCCCAGTAGAGCCGAGTAGACCCCGACAGAGCCCGACAGGGCCCGACAGGGCCCGACAGGGCCCGACAGGGCCCGACAGAGCCCGACAGGGCCCGACAGGGCCCGACAGGGCCCGACAGAGCCCGACAGGGCCCAGTAGAGCCCGACAGACCCCGACAGAGCCCGACAGAGCCCAACAGAGCCCGACAGAGCCCAGTAGAGCCCGACAGAGCCCGACAGAGCCCGACAGAGCCCGACAGGGCCCGACAGAGCCCGACAGGGCCCGACAGGGCCCGACAGAGCCCGACAGAGCCCGACAGAGCCCGACAGGGCCCGACAGGGCCCGACAGAGCCCGACAGAGCCCAGTAGAGCCCAGTAGAGCCCCACAGAGTCCAGTAGAGCCCGACAGGGCCCGACAGAGCCCGACAGGGCCCGACAGGGCCCGACAGGGAACAGTAGAGCCCAGTAGAGCCCGACAGAGCCCGACAGAGCCCGACAGAGCCCGATAGGGCCCGACAGAGCCCGACAGGGCCCGACAGGGCCCGACAGGGCCCGACAGAGCCCAGTAGAGCCCAGTAGAGCCTGACAGAGCCCGACAGAGCCCGACAGGGCCCGACTGAGCCCGACAGAGCCCGACAGAGCCCGACAGAGCCCGGCAGGGCCCGACAGGGAACAGTAGAGCCCAGTAGAGCCTAGTAGAGCCCGACAGAGCCCGACAGAGCCCAGTAGAGCCCAGTAGAGCCCGACAGAGCCCAGTAGAGCCCGACAGGGCCCGACAGAGCCCGACAGAGCCCGACAGGGCCCGACAGGGCCCGACAGGGAACAGTAGAGCCCAGTAGAGCCCGACAGAGCCCGACAGAGCCCGACAGGGCCCGACAGAGCCCGACAGAGCCCGACAGGGCCCGACAGGGCCCAGTAGAGCCCGACAGAGCCCGACAGGGCCCGACAGGGCCCGACAGGGCCCAGTAGAGCCCGACAGAGCCCGACAGAGCCCGACAGAGCCCAGTAGAGCCGGACAGGGCCCGACAGAGCCCGACAGAGCCCGACAGAGCCCGACAGGGCCCGACAGGGCCCAGTAGAGCCCGACAGAGCCCGACAGAGCCCGACAGAGCCCGACAGGGCCCAGTAGAGCCCAGTAGAGCCCGACAGAGCCCAGTAGAGCCCGACAGAGCCCGACAGAGCCCGACAGGGCCCGACAGGGCCCGACAGAACCCGACAGAGCCCGACAGAACCCGACAGAGCCCGACAGAGCCCGACAGAGCCCGACAGGGCCCAGTAGAGCACGACAGAGCCCGACAGGGCCCGACAGAGCCCGACAGGGCCCAGTAGAGCCCGACAGAGACCGACAGGGCCCGACAGGGCCCGACAGAGCCCAACAGAGCCCGACAGAGCCCGACAGAGCCCGACAGAACGCGACAGGGCCCGACAGGGCCCGACAGGGCCCGACAGGGCCCGACAGGGAACAGTAGAGCCCAGAAGAGCCCGACAGAGCCCGACAGAGCCCGACAGGGCCCGACAGAGCCCGACAGAGCCCGACAGGGCCCGACAGGGCCCGACAGGGCCCGACAGAGCCCAGTAGAGCCGAGTACACCCCGACAGAGCCCCACAGAGCCCGACAGGGCCCGACAGGGCCCGACAGAGCCCGACAGGGCCCGACAGGGCCCGACAGAGCCCGACAGGGCCCGACAGAGCCCGACAGAGCCCAACAGAGCCCGACAGGGCCCAGTAGAGCCCGACAGAGCCCGACAGAGCCCAGTAGAGCCCAGTAGAGCCCGACAGAGCCCGACAGAGCCCGACAGAGCCCGACAGAGCCTGACAGAGCCCGACAGAGCCCGACAGAGCCCGACAGGGCCCGACAGGGCCCGACAGAGCCCGACAGGGCCCGACAGGGCCCAGTAGAGCCCGACAGAGCCCGACAGAGCCCGACAGAGCCCGACAGGGCCCGACAGGGCCCAGTAGAGCCCGACAGAGCCCGACAGAGCCCAGTAGAGCCCAGTAGAGCCCGACAGAGCCCGACAGAGCCCGACAGGGCCCGACAGAGCCCGACAGAGCCCGACAGAGCCCAGTAGAGCCCGACAGAGCCCGACAGGGCCCGACAGGGCCCGACAGGGCCCAGTAGAGCCCGACAGAGCCCGACAGAGCCCGACAGAGCCCAGTAGAGCCCAGTAGAGCCCGACAGAGCCCGACAGAGCCCGACAGAGCCCGACAGGGCCTGACAGAGCCCGACAGAGCCCGACAGAGCCCGACAGGGCCCGACAGGGCCCGACAGGGCCCAGTAGAGCCCGACAGAGCCCGACAGAGCCCGACAGAGCCCGACAGGGCCCGACAGGGCCCAGTAGAGCCCGACAGAGCCCGACAGAGCCCAGTAGAGCCCAGTAGAGCCCGACAGAGCCCGACAGAGGCCGACAGGGCCCAGTAGAGCCCGACAGAGCCCGACAGAGCCCGACAGGGCCCGACAGGGCCCAATACAGCCCGACAGAGCCCGACAGAGCCCGACAGAGCCCGACAGGGCCCAGTAGAGCCCGACAGAGCCCGACAGAGCCCAGTAGAGCCCGACAGAACCCGACAGAGCCCGACAGGGCCCGACAGGGCCCGACAGGGCCCAGTAGAGCCCGACAGGGCCCGACAGAGCCCGACAGAGCCCGACAGGGCCCGATAGGGCCCGACAGAGCCCGACAGAGCCCGACAGGGCCCAGTAGAGCCCGACAGAGCCCGACAGAGCCCGACAGAGCCCAGTAGAGCCCAGTAGAGCCCGACAGAGTCCAGTAGAGCCCGACAGGGCCCGACAGAGCCCGACAGAGCCCGATAGGGCCCGACAGGGAACAGTAGAGCCCAGTAGAGCCCGACAGAGCCCGACAGAGCCCGACAGAGCCCGACAGGGCCCGACAGAGCCCGACAGGGCCCGACAGGGCCCGACAGGGCCCGACAGAGCCCAGTAGAGCCCAGTAGAGCCTGACAGAGCCCGACAGAGCCCGACAGGGCCCGACTGAGCCCGACAGAGCCCGACAGAGCCCGACAGAGCCCGGCAGGGCCCGACAGAGCCCGACAGAGCCCGACAGAGCCCGACAGGGCCCGACAGAGCCCGACAGAGCCCGACAGAGCCCGACAGGGCCCGACAGAGCCCGACAGGGCCCAGTAGAGCCCGACAGAGCCCGACAGAGCCCGACAGAGCCCGACAGAGCCCAGTAGAGCCCGACAGAGCCCGACAGAGCCCGACAGAGCCCGACAGGGCCCGACAGAGCCCGACAGGGCCCGACAGGGCCCGACAGGGCCCGACAGAGCCCGCCAGAGCCCGCCAGAGCCCGACAGAGCCCGACAGAGCCCGACAGAGCCCGACAGGGCCCAGTAGAGCCCGACAGAGCCCGACAGGGCCCGACAGAGCCCGAGAGAGCCCGACAGAGCCCGACAGGGCCCAGTAGAGCCCGACAGAGCCCGACAGAGCCCGACAGAGCCCGACAGAGCCCGACAGGGCCCGACAGGGCCCGACAGAGCCCGACAGGGCCCGACAGAGCCCGACAGAGCCCGACAGAGCCCGACAGGGCCCGACAGAGCCCGACAGGGCCCAGTAGAGCCCGACAGAGCCCGACAGAGCCCGACAGAGCCCGACAGAGCCCAGTAGAGCCCGACAGAGCCCGACAGAGCCCGACAGAGCCCGACAGGGCCCGACAGAGCCCGACAGGGCCCGACAGGGCCCGACAGGGCCCGACAGAGCCCGCCAGAGCCCGCCAGAGCCCGACAGAGCCCGACAGGGCCCAGTAGAGCCCGACAGAGCCCGACAGAGCCCGACAGAGCCCGACAGAGCCCAGTAGAGCCCGACAGAACCCGACAGAGCCCGACAGAGCCCAGTAAAGCCCGACAGAGCCCGACAGTGCCCGACAGGGCCCAACAGCGCCCAGTAGAGCCCGACAGAGCCCGACAGAGCCCAGTAGAGCCCAGTAGAGCCCGACAGAGCCCGACAGAGCCCGACAGAGCCCGACAGGGCCCGACAGAGCCCGACAGAGCCCGACAGGGCCCGACAGGGCCCGACAGGGCCCGACAGAGCCCGACAGGGCCCGACAGGGCCCAGTAGAGCCCGAAAGAGCCCGACAGAGCCCAGTAGAGCCCAGTAGAGCCCGACAGGGCCCGACAGGGCCCGACAGGGCCCAGTAGAGCCCGACAGAGCCCGACAGAACCTGACAGAGCCCGACAGGGCCCGACAGGGCCCGACAGGGCCCAGTAGAGCCCGACAGAGCCCGACAGAGCCCGACAGAGCCCGACAGGGCCCAGTAGAGCCCGACAGAGCCCGACAGAGCCCGACAGAGCCCGACAGGGCCCGACAGGGACCGACAGAGCCCGACAGGGCCCGACAGGGCCCAGTAGAGCCTGATAGAGCCCGACAAAGCCCGACAGAGCCCGACAGAGCCCGACAGAGCCCGACAGGGCGCAGTAGAGCCCGACAGAGCCGAGAGGGCCCGACAGAGCCCGACAGAGCCCGACAGAGCCCGACAGAGCCCGACAGGGCCCGACAGAGTCCGACAGGGCCCAGTAGAGCCCGACAGAGCCCGACAGAGCCCGACAGAATCCGACAGGGCCCAGTAGAGCCCGACAGAGCCCGACAGAGCCCGACAGAGCCCGACAGGGCCCGACAGGGCCCGACAGGGCCCGACAGAGCCCGACAGCGCCCGACAGGGCCCAGTAGAGCCCGACAGAGCCCGACAGAGCCCGACAGGGCCCGACAGAGCCCGACAGAGCCCGACAGAGCCCGACATGGCCCGACAGGGCCCAGTAGAGCCCGACAGAGCCCGACAGGGCCCGACAGAGACCGACAGAGCCCGACAGAGCCCGACAGGGCCCAGTAGAGCCCGACAGAGCCCGACAGAGCCCGACAGAGCCCGACAGGGCCCGACAGAGCCCGACAGGGCCCGACAGGGCCCGACAGGGCCCGACAGGGCCCGACAGAGCCCGACAGAGCCCGACAGGGCCCGACAGAGCCCGACAGAGCCCGACAGGGCCCAGTAGAGCCCGACAGAGCCCGACAGAGCCCGACAGAGCCCGACAGAGCCCAGTAGAGCCCGACAGAGCCCGACAGAGACCGACAGAGCCCGACAGGGCCCGACAGAGCCCGACAGGGCCCGACAGAGCCCGACAGAGCCCGACAGGGCCCGACAGGGCCCGACAGGGAACAGTAGAGCCCAGTAGAGCCCGACAGAGCCCGATAGAGCCCGACAGGGCCCGACAGAGCCCGACAGAGCCCGACAGGGAACAGTAGAGCCCAGTAGAGCCCGACAGAGCCCGACAGAGCCCGACAGAGCCCGACAGGGAACAGTAGAGCCCAGTAGAGCCCGACAGAGCCCGACAGGGCCCGACAGAGCCCGACAGAGCCCGACAGAGCCCGACAGGGCCCGACAGGGAACAGTAGAGCCCAGTAGAGCCCGACAGAGCCCGACAGAGCCCGACAGAGCCCGACAGGGCCCGACAGGGCCCGACAGAGCCCGACAGGGCCCGACAGAGCCCGACAGAGCCCGACAGGGCCCGACAGGGCCCGACAGGGCCCGACAGAGCCCAGTAGAGCCCGACAGAGCCCGACAGAGCCCGACAGAGCCCAGTAGAGCCCGACAGAGCCCGATAGAGCCCAGTAGAGCCCAGTAGAGCCCGACAGAGCCCGAAAGAGCCCGACAGAGCCCGACAAGGCCCGGCAGGGCCCGACAGAGCCCAGTTTAGCCCAGTAGAGCCCGACAGAGCCCGACAGAGCCCAGTAGAGCCCGACAGAGCCCGACAGAGCCCGACAGAGCCCGACAGAGCCCAGTAGAGCCCGACAGAGCCCGACCGAGCCTGACAGGACCCGACAGGGCCCGACAGGGCCCGACAGAGCCCAGTTTAGCCCAGTAGAGCCCGACAGGGCCCGACAGAGCCCGACAGAGCCCGAGAGAGCCCGACAGGGCCCGACAGGGCCCAGTAGAGCCCCACAGAGCCCGACAGGGCCCGACAGGGCCCGACAGAGCCCAGTAGAGCCCGACAGAGCCCGACAGAGCCCGACAGAGCCCGACAGGGCCCAGTAGAGCGCAGTAGAGCCCGACAGAGCCCAGTAGAGCCCGACAGAGCCCGACAGAGCCCGACAGGACCCGACAGAGCCCGACAGAGCCCGACAGAGCCCGGTAGAGCCCGACAGAGCCCGACAGAGCCCGACAGGGCCCGACAGAGCCCAGTAGAGCCCGACAGAGCCCGACAGAGCCCGACAGAGCCCGACAGGGCCCAGTAGAGCGCAGTAGAGCCCGACAGAGCCCAGTAGAGCCCGACAGAGCCCGACAGAGCCCGACAGGACCCGACAGAGCCCGACAGAGCCCGACAGAGCCCGGTAGAGCCCGACAGAGCCCGACAGAGCCCGACAGAGCCCGACAGGGCCCGACAGAGCCCGACAGAGCCCGACAGAGCCCGACAGGGCCCGACAGGGCCCGACAGAGCCCGACAGAGCCCGACAGGGCCCGACAGGGAACAGTAGAGCCCAGTAGAGCCCGACAGAGCCCGACAGAGCCCGACAGAGCCCGACAGGGCCCGACAGGGCCCGACAGGGCCCGACAGAGCCCGACAGGGCCCGACAGAGCCCGACAGAGCCCGACAGAGCCCAGTAGAGCCCGACAGAGCCCGACAGAGCCCGACAGAGCCCGACAGGGAACAGTAGAGCCCAGTAGAGCCCGACAGAGCCTGACAGAGCCCGACAGGGCCCGACAGAGCCCGACAGAGCCCGACAGAGCCCAACAGAGCCCGACAGAGCCCAGTAGAGCCCAGTAGAGCCCGACAGAGCCCGACAGAGCCCGACAGGGCCCGACAGGGCCCGACAGAGCCCGACAGTGCCCGACAGGGAACAGTAGAGCCCAGTAGAGCCCGACAGAGCCCGACAGAGCCCGACAGGGCCCGACAGGGCCCGACAGGGCCCGACAGAGCCCGACAGGGCCCGACAGAGCCCGACAGGGCCCGACAGGGCCCGACAGGGCCCGACAGAGCCCAGTAGAGCCCAGTAGAGCCCGACAGAGCCCGACAGAGCCCGACAGAGCCCAGTAGAGCCCGACAGAGCCCGACAGAGCCCGACAGAGCCCGACAGAGCCCAGTAGAGCCCAGTAGAGCCCGACAGAGCCCGAAAGAGCCCGACAGAGCCCGACAGGGCCCGGCAGGGCCCGACAGAGCCCAGTTTAGCCCAGTAGAGCCCGACAGAGCCCGACAGAGCCCGACAGAGCCCAGTAGAGCCCGACAGAGCCCGACAGAGCCCGACAGAGCCCAGTAGAGCCCGACAGAGCCCGACCAAGCCCGACAGGACCCGACAGGGCCCGACAGGGCCCGACAGAGCCCAGTTTAGCCCAGTAGAGCCCGACAGGGCCCGACAGAGCCCGACAGAGCCCGACAGAGCCCGACAGGGCCCGACAGGGCCCAGTAGAGCCCGACAGAGCCCGACAGAGCCCGACAGGGCCCGACAGGGCCCAGTAGAGCCCGACAGAGCCCGACAGAGCCCGACAGAGCCCGACAGAGCCCGACAGGGCCCGACAGGGCCCAGTAGAGCCCGACAGAGCCCGACAGAGCCCGACAGGGCCCGACAGGGCCCAGTAGAGCCCGACAGAGCCCGACAGAGCCCGACAGAGCCCAGTAGAGCCCGACAGAGCCCGACAGAGCCCGACAGAGCCCGACAGGGCACGAACGGGCCCGACAGGGCCCGACAGGGCCCGACAGAGCCCGACAGAGCCCGACAGGGCCCGACAGGGCCCAGTAGAGCCCGACAGAGCCCAGTAGAGCCCGACAGAGCCCGACAGAGCCCGACAGAGCCCGACAGAGCCCAGTAGAGCCCAGTAGAGCCCGACAGAGCCCAGTAGAGCCCGACAGAGCCCGACAGAGCCCGACAGGGCCCGACAGGGCCCGACAGAGCCCGACAGAGCCCGGTAGAGCCCGACAGAGCCCGACAGAGCCCGACAGAGCCCAGTAGAGCCCGACAGAGCCCGACAGAGCCCGACAGAGCCCGACAGGGCCCGACAGAGCCCGACAGAGCCCGACAGGGCCCGACAGGGCCCGACAGGGCCCGACAGAGACCGACAGAGCCCGACAGAGCCCGACAGAGCCCGGTAGAGCCCGACAGAGCCCGACAGAGCCCGACAGGGCCCAGTAGAGCACGACAGAGCCCGCCAGGGCCCGACAGAGCCCGACAGAGCCCGACAGGGCCCAGTAGAGCCCGACAGAGCCCGACAGGGCCCGACAGGGCCCAACAGAGCCCAACAGAGCCCGACAGAGCCCGACAGAGCCCGACAGAGCCCGACAGGGCCCGACAGGGAACAGTAGAGCCCAGAAGAGCCCGACAGAGCCCGACAGGGCCCGACAGGGCCCGACAGAGCCCGACAGGGCCCGACAGGGCCCGAAAGGGCCCAGTAGAGCCGAGTAGACCCCGACAGAGCCCGACAGGGCCCGACAGGGCCCGACAGGGCCCGACAGGGCCCGACAGAGCCCGACAGGGCCCGACAGGGCCCGACAGTGCCCGACAGAGCCCGACAGGGCCCAGTAGAGCCCGACAGACCCCGACAGAGCCCGACAGAGCCCAACAGAGCCCGACAGAGCCCAGTAGAGCCCGACAGAGCCCGACAGAGCCCGACAGAGCCCGACAGGGCCCGACAGAGCCCGACAGGGCCCGACAGGGCCCGACAGAGCCCGACAGAGCCCGACAGAGCCCGACAGGGCCCGACAGGGCCCGACAGAGCCCAGTAGAGCCCAGTAGAGCCCGACAGAGTCCAGTAGAGCCCGACAGGGCCCGACAGAGCCCGACAGGGCCCGACAGGGCCCGACAGGGAACAGTAGAGCCCAGTAGAGCCCGACAGAGCCCGACAGAGCCCGACAGAGCCCGATAGGGCCCGACAGAGCCCGACAGGGCCCGACAGGGCCCGACAGGGCCCGACAGAGCCCAGTAGAGCCCAGTAGAGCCTGACAGAGCCCGACAGAGCCCGACAGGGCCCGACTGAGCCCGACAGAGCCCGACAGAGCCCGACAGAGCCCGGCAGGGCCCGACAGGGAACAGTAGAGCCCAGTAGAGCCTAGTAGAGCCCGACAGAGCCCGACAGAGCCCAGTAGAGCCCAGTAGAGCCCGACAGAGCCCAGTAGAGCCCGACAGGGCCCGACAGAGCCCGACAGAGCCCGACAGGGCCCGACAGGGCCCGACAGGGAACAGTAGAGCCCAGTAGAGCCCGACAGAGCCCGACAGAGCCCGACAGGGCCCGACAGAGCCCGACAGAGCCCGACAGGGCCCGACAGGGCCCAGTAGAGCCCGACAGAGCCCGACAGGGCCCGACAGGGCCCGACAGGGCCCAGTAGAGCCCGACAGAGCCCGACAGAGCCCGACAGAGCCCAGTAGAGCCGGACAGGGCCCGACAGAGCCCGACAGAGCCCGACAGAGCCCGACAGGGCCCGACAGGGCCCAGTAGAGCCCGACAGAGCCCGACAGAGCCCGACAGAGCCCGACAGGGCCCAGTAGAGCCCAGTAGAGCCCGACAGAGCCCAGTAGAGCCCGACAGAGCCCGACAGAGCCCGACAGGGCCCGACAGGGCCCGACAGAACCCGACAGATCCCGACAGAACCCGACAGAGCCCGACAGAGCCCGACAGAGCCCGACAGGGCCCAGTAGAGCACGACAGAGCCCGACAGGGCCCGACAGAGCCCGACAGGGCCCAGTAGAGCCCGACAGAGCCCGACAGGGCCCGACAGGGCCCGACAGAGCCCGACAGAGCCCAACTGAGCCCGACAGAGCCCGACAGAGCCCGACAGAACCCGACAGGGCCCGACAGGGCCCGACAGGGCCCGACAGGGCCCGACAGGGAACAGTAGAGCCCAGAAGAGCCCGACAGAGCCCGACAGAGCCCGACAGGGCCCGACAGAGCCCGACAGAGCCCGACAGGGCCCGACAGGGCCCGACAGGGCCCGACAGAGCCCAGTAGAGCCGAGTACACCCCGACAGAGCCCCACAGAGCCCGACAGGGCCCGACAGGGCCCGACAGAGCCCGACAGGGCCCGACAGGGCCCGACAGAGCCCGACAGGGCCCGACAGAGCCCGACAGAGCCCAACAGAGCCCGACAGGGCCCAGTAGAGCCCGACAGAGCCCGACAGAGCCCAGTAGAGCCCAGTAGAGCCCGACAGAGCCCGACAGAGCCCGACAGAGCCCGACAGAGCCTGACAGAGCCCGACAGAGCCCGACAGAGCCCGACAGGGCCCGACAGGGCCCGACAGAGCCCGACAGGGCCCGACAGGGCCCAGTAGAGCCCGACAGAGCCCGACAGAGCCCGACAGAGCCCGACAGGGCCCGACAGGGCCCAGTAGAGCCCGACAGAGCCCGACAGAGCCCAGTAGAGCCCAGTAGAGCCCGACAGAGCCCGACAGAGCCCGACAGGGCCCGACAGAGCCCGACAGAGCCCGACAGAGCCCAGTAGAGCCCGACAGAGCCCGACAGGGCCCGACAGGGCCCGACAGGGCCCAGTAGAGCCCGACAGAGCCCGACAGAGCCCGACAGAGCCCAGTAGAGCCCAGTAGAGCCCGACAGAGCCCGACAGAGCCCGACAGAGCCCGACAGGGCCTGACAGAGCCCGACAGAGCCCGACAGAGCCCGACAGGGCCCGACAGGGCCCGACAGGGCCCAGTAGAGCCCGACAGAGCCCGACAGAGCCCGACAGAGCCCGACAGGGCCCGACAGGGCCCAGTAGAGCCCGACAGAGCCCGACAGAGCCCAGTAGAGCCCAGTAGAGCCCGACAGAGCCCGACAGAGGCCGACAGGGCCCAGTAGAGCCCGACAGAGCCCGACAGAGCCCGACAGGGCCCGACAGGGCCCAATACAGCCCGACAGAGCCCGACAGAGCCCGACAGAGCCCGACAGGGCCCAGTAGAGCCCGACAGAGCCCGACAGAGCCCAGTAGAGCCCGACAGAACCCGACAGAGCCCGACAGGGCCCGACAGGGCCCGACAGGGCCCAGTAGAGCCCGACAGGGCCCGACAGAGCCCGACAGAGCCCGACAGGGCCCGATAGGGCCCGACAGAGCCCGACAGAGCCCGACAGGACCCAGTAGAGCCCGACAGAGCCCGACAGAGCCCGACAGAGCCCAGTAGAGCCCAGTAGAGCCCGACAGAGTCCAGTAGAGCCCGACAGGGCCCGACAGAGCCCGACAGAGCCCGATAGGGCCCGACAGGGAACAGTAGAGCCCAGTAGAGCCCGACAGAGCCCGACAGAGCCCGACAGAGCCCGACAGGGCCCGACAGAGCCCGACAGGGCCCGACAGGGCCCGACAGGGCCCGACAGAGCCCAGTAGAGCCCAGTAGAGCCTGACAGAGCCCGACAGAGCCCGACAGGGCCCGACTGAGCCCGACAGAGCCCGACAGAGCCCGACAGAGCCCGGCAGGGCCCGACAGGGAACAGTAGAGCCCAGTAGAGCCTAGTAGAGCCCGACAGAGCCCGACAGAGCCCGACAGAGCCCAGTAGAGCCCAGTAGAGCCCGACAGAGCCCAGTAGAGCCCGACAGGGCCCGACAGGGCCCGACAGAGCCCGACAGGGCCCGACAGGGCCCGACAGGGAACAGTAGAGCCCAGTAGAGCCCGACAGAGCCCGACAGAGCCCGACAGAGCCCGACAGGGCCCGACAGGGCCCGACAGGGCCCGACAGGGAACAGTAGAGCCCAGTAGAGCCCGACAGAGCCCGACAGAGCCCGACAGAGCCCGACAGGGAACAGTAGAGCCCAGTAGAGCCCGACAGAGCCTGACAGAGCCCGACAGGGCCCGACAGAGCCCGACAGAGCCCGACAGAGCCCGACAGAGCCCAGTAGAGCCCAGTAGAGCCCGACAGGGCCCGACAGAGCCCGACAGAGCCCGACAGAGCCCGACAGAGCCCGACAGGGCCCGACAGGGAACAGTAGAGCCCAGTAGAGCCCGACAGAGCCCGACAGGGCCCGACAGGGCCCGACAGGGCCCGACAGGGCCCGACAGAGCCCGACAGGGCCCGACAGAGCCCGACAGAGCCCAGTAGAGCCCAGTAGAGCCCGACAGAGCCCGACAGGGCCCGACAGAGGCCGACAGAAGCCGATAGAGCCCGACAGAGCCCGACAGAGCCCGACAGAGCCCAGTAGAGCCCGACAGAGCCCGAAAGAGCCCGACAGAGCCCGACAGGGCCCGGCAGGGCCCGACAGGGCCCAGTTTAGCCCAGTAGAGCCCGACAGAGCCCGACAGAGCCCGACAGAGCCCAGTAGAGCCCGACAGAGCCCGACAGAGCCCGACAGAGCCCGACAGAGCCCAGTAGAGCCTGACAGAGCCCGACCAAGCCCGACAGGACCCGACAGGGCCCGACAGGGCCCGACAGAGCCCAGTTTAGCCCAGTAGAGCCCGACAGGGCCCGACAGAGCCCGACAGAGCCCGACAGAGCCCGACAGGGCCCGACAGGGCCCAGTAGAGCCCGACAGAGCCCGACAGGGCCCGACAGGGCCCGACAGGGCCCAGTAGAGCCCGACAGAGCCCGACAGAGCCCGACAGGGCCCGACAGGGCCCGACAGGGCCCAGTAGAGCCCGACAGAGCCCGACAGAGCCCGACAGGGCCCGACAGGGCCCAGTAGAGCCCGACAGAGCCCGACAGAGCCCGACAGAGCCCGACAGGGCCCGACCGGGCCCGACAGGGCCCGACAGGGCCCGACAGGGCCCAGTAGAGCCCGACAGAGCCCAGTAGAGCCCGACAGAGCCCGACAGAGCCCGACAGAGCCCTGTAGAGCCCAGTAGAGCCCGACAGAGCCCAGTAGAGCCCGACAGAGCCCGACAGGGCCCGACACGGCCCGACAGGGCCCGACAGAGCCCGACAGAGCCCGACAGAGCCCGACAGAGCCCGACAGGGCCCAGTAGAGCCCAGTAGAGCCCGACAGAGCCCAGTAGAGCCCGACAGAGCCCGACAGAGCCCGACAGGGCCCGACAGGGCCCGACAGAGCCCGACAGAGCCCGACAGAGCCCGGTAGAGCCCGACAGAGCCCGACAGAGCCCGACAGGGCCCAGTAGAGCACGACAGAGCCCGACAGGGCCCAACAGAGCCCGACAGAGCCCGACAGGGCCCAGTAGAGCCCGACAGAGCCCGACAGGGCCCGACAGGGCCCGACAGAGCCCAACAGAGCCCGACAGAGCCCGACAGAGCGCGACAGGGCCCGACAGGGCCCAGTAGAGCCCGACAGAGCCCGACAGAGCCCGACAGGGCCCGACAGGGCCCGACAGTGCCCGACAGAGCCCAGTAGAGCCCGACAGAGCCCGACAGAGCCCGACAGAGCCTGACAGAGCCCGACAGGGCCCAGTAGAGCCCGACAGAGCCCGACAGAGCCCGACAGAGCCCAGTAGAGCCCGACAGAGCCCGAGAGAGCCCGACAGAGCCCGACAGAGCCCGACAGGGCCCGACAGAGCCCGACAGAGCCCTACAGGGCCCGACAGAGCCCGACAGAGCCCGACAGAGCCCGACAGGGCCCGACAGAGCCCGACAGAGCGCGACAGGGCCCGACAGGGCCCAGTAGAGCCCGACAGAGCCCGACAGAGCCCGACAGGGCCCGACAGGGCCCGACAGTGCCCGACAGAGCCCAGTAGAGCCCGACAGAGCCCGACAGAGCCCGACAGAGCCCGACAGGGCCCGACAGGGCCCAGTAGAGCCCGACAGAGCCCGACAGAGCCCGACAGAGCCCAACAGGGCCCGACAGAGCCCAACAGAGCCCGACAGAACCCGTCAGAGCCCGACAGAGCCCAAAAGAGCCCGACAGAGCCCGACAGAGTCCGACAGGGCCCAGTAGAGCCCGACAGAGCCCGACAGAGCCCGACAGAGCCCGACAGGGCCCGACAGAGCCCGACAGGGCCCGACAGGGCCCGACAGGGCCCAGTAGAGCCCGACAGAGCCGAGAGGGCCGGACAGAGCCCGACAGAGCCCGACAGAGCCCGACAGAGCCCGACAGGGCCCGACAGAGCCCGACAGAGCCCGACAGGGCCCAGTAGAGCCCGACAGAGCCCGACAGAGCCCGACAGAATCCGACAGGGCCCAGTAGAACCCGACAGAGCCCGACAGAGCCCGACAGAGCCCGACAGGGCCCGACAGGGCCCGACAGAGCCCGACAGAGCCCGACAGCGCCCGACAGGGCCCAGTAGAGCCCGACAGAGCCCGACAGAGCCCGACAGGGCCCGACAGAGCCCGACAGAGCCCGACAGAGCCCGACAGGGCCCAGTAGAGCCCGACAGAGCCCGACAGGGCCCGACAGAGCCCGACAGAGCCCGACAGAGCCCGACAGGGCCCAGTAGAGCCCGACAGAGCCCGACAGAGCCCGACAGAGCCCGACAGAGCCCGACAGGGCCCGACAGGGCCCGACAGAGCCCGACAGGGCCCGACAGAGCCCGACAGAGCCCGACAGAGCCCGACAGGGCCCGACAGAGCCCGACAGGGCCCAGTAGAGCCCGACAGAGCCCGACAGAGCCCGACAGAGCCCGACAGAGCCCAGTAGAGCCCGACAGAGCCCGACAGAGCCCGACAGAGACCGACAGGGCCCGACAGAGCCCGACAGGGCCCGACAGGGCCCGACAGGGCCCGACAGAGCCCGCCAGAGCCCGACAGAGCCCGACAGAGCCCGACAGGGCCCAGTAGAGCCCGACAGAGCCCGACAGAGCCCGACAGAGCCCGACAGAGCCCAGTAGAGCCCGACAGAACCCGACAGAGCCCGACAGAGCCCGACAGAGCCCAGTAGAGCCCGACAGTGCCCGACAAGGCCCGGCAGGGCCCGACAGAGCCCAGTTTAGCCCAGTAGAGCCCGACAGAGCCCGACAGAGCCCAGTAGAGCCCGCCAGAGCCCGACAGAGCCCGACAGGGCCCAGTAGAGCCCGACAGAGCCCGACAGAGCCCGACAGAGCCCGACAGAGCCCAGTAGAGCCCGACAGAACCCGACAGAGCCCGACAGAGCCCGACAGAGCCCAGTAGAGCCCGACAGAGCCCGACAAGGCCCGGCAGGGCCCGACAGAGCCCAGTTTAGCCCAGTAGAGCCCGACAGAGCCCGACAGAGCCCAGTAGAGCCCGCCAGAGCCCGACAGAGCCCGACAGGGCCCAGTAGAGCCCGACAGAGCCCGACAGTGCCCGACAGGGCCCAACAGCGCCCAGTAGAGCCCGACAGAGCCCGACAGAGCCCAGTAGAGCCCAGTAGAGCCCGACAGAGCCCGACAGAGCCCGACAGAGCCCGACAGGGCCCGACAGAGCCCGACAGAGCCCGACAGGGCCCGACAGGGCCCGACAGGGCCCGACAGAGCCCGACAGGGCCCGACAGGGCCCAGTAGAGCCCGAAAGAGCCCGACAGAGCCCAGTAGAGCCCAGTAGAGCCCGACAGGGCCCGACAGGGCCCGACAGGGCCCAGTAGAGCCCGACAGAGCCCGACAGAACCTGACAGAGCCCGACAGGGCCCGACAGGGCCCGACAGGACCCGACAGAGCCCGACAGGGCCCAGTAGAGCCCGACAGAGCCCGACAGAGCCCGACAGAGCCCGACAGGGCCCAGTAGAGCCCGACAGAGCCCGACAGAGCCCGACAGAGCCCGACAGGGCCCGACAGGGACCGACAGAGCCCGACAGGGCCCGACAGGGCCCAGTAGAGCCTGATAGAGCCCGACAGAGCCCGACAGAGCCCGACAGAGCCCGACAGAGCCCGACAGGGCCCAGTAGAGCCCGACAGAGCCGAGAGGGCCCGACAGAGCCCGACAGAGCCCGACAGAGCCCGACAGAGCCCGACAGGGCCCGACAGAGTCCGACAGGGCCCAGTAGAGCCCGACAGAGCCCGACAGAGCCCGACAGAATCCGACAGGGCCCAGTAGAGCCCGACAGAGCCCGACAGAGCCCGACAGGGCCCGACAGGGCCCGACAGGGCCCGACAGAGCCCGACAGAGCCCGACAGCGCCCGACAGGGCCCAGTAGAGCCCGACAGAGCCCGACAGAGCCCGACAGGGCCCGACAGAGCCCGACAGAGCCCGACAGAGCCCGACATGGCCCGACAGGGCCCAGTAGAGCCCGACAGAGCCCGACAGGGCCCGACAGAGACCGACAGAGCCCGACAGAGCCCGACAGGGCCCAGTAGAGCCCGACAGAGCCCGACAGAGCCCGACAGAGCCCGACAGGGCCCGACAGAGCCCGACAGGGCCCGACAGGGCCCGACAGGGCCCGACAGAGCCCGACAGGGCCCGACAGAGCCCGACAGAGCCCGACAGGGCCCGACAGAGCCCGACAGAGCCCGACAGGGCCCAGTAGAGCCCGACAGAGCCCGACAGAGCCCGACAGAGCCCGACAGAGCCCAGTAGAGCCCGACAGAGCCCGACAGAGACCGACAGAGCCCGACAGGGCCCGACAGAGCCCGACAGGGCCCGACAGAGCCCGACAGAGCCCGACAGGGCCCGACAGGGCCCGACAGGGAACAGTAGAGCCCAGTAGAGCCCGACAGAGCCCGACAGAGCCCGACAGAGCCCGACAGGGAACAGTAGAGCCCAGTAGAGCCCGACAGAGCCCGACAGGGCCCGACAGAGCCCGACAGAGCCCGACAGGGAACAGTAGAGCCCAGTAGAGCCCGACAGAGCCCGACAGAGCCCGACAGAGCCCGACAGGGAACAGTAGAGCCCAGTAGAGCCCGACAGAGCCCGACAGGGCCCGACAGAGCCCGACAGAGCCCGACAGAGCCCGACAGGGCCCGACAGGGAACAGTAGAGCCCAGTAGAGCCCGACAGAGCCCGACAGAGCCCGACAGAGCCCGACAGGGCCCGACAGGGCCCGACAGAGCCCGACAGGGCCCGACAGAGCCCGACAGAGCCCGACAGGGCCCGACAGGGCCCGACAGGGCCCGACAGAGCCCAGTAGAGCCCGACAGAGCCCGACAGAGCCCGACAGAGCCCAGTAGAGCCCGACAGAGCCCGATAGAGCCCAGTAGAGCCCAGTAGAGCCCGACAGAGCCCGAAAGAGCCCGACAGAGCCCGACAAGGCCCGGCAGGGCCCGACAGAGCCCAGTTTAGCCCAGTAGAGCCCGACAGAGCCCGACAGAGCCCAGTAGAGCCCGACAGAGCCCGACAGAGCCCGACAGAGCCCGACAGAGCCCAGTAGAGCCCGACAGAGCCCGACCGAGCCTGACAGGACCCGACAGGGCCCGACAGGGCCCGACAGAGCCCAGTTTAGCCCAGTAGAGCCCGACAGGGCCCGACAGAGCCCGACAGAGCCCGAGAGAGCCCGACAGGGCCCGACAGGGCCCAGTAGAGCCCCACAGAGCCCGACAGGGCCCGACAGGGCCCAGTAGAGCCCGACAGAGCCCGACAGAGCCCGACAGAGCCCAGTAGAGCCCGACAGAGCCCGACAGAGCCCGACAGGGCCCGACAGGGCCCGACAGGGCCCGACAGAGCCCGACAGAGCCCGACAGGGCCCGACAGAGCCCAGTAGAGCCCGACAGAGCCCGACAGAGCCCGACAGAGCCCGACAGGGCCCAGTAGAGCGCAGTAGAGCCCGACAGAGCCCAATAGAGCCCGACAGAGCCCGACAGAGCCCGACAGGACCCGACAGAGCCCGACAGAGCCCGACAGAGCCCGACAGAGCCCGACAGAGCCCGACAGGGCCCGACAGAGCCCGACAGAGCCCGACAGGGCCCGACAGGGCCCGACAGAGCCCGACAGAGCCCGACAGGGCCCGACAGGGAACAGTAGAGCCCAGTAGAGCCCGACAGAGCCCGACAGAGCCCGACAGAGCCCGACAGGGCCCGACAGGGCCCGACAGGGCCCGACAGAGCCCGACAGGGCCCGACAGAGCCCGACAGAGCCCGACAGAGCCCAGTAGAGCCCGACAGAGCCCGACAGAGCCCGACAGAGCCCGACAGGGAACAGTAGAGCCCAGTAGAGCCCGACAGAGCCTGACAGAGCCCGACAGGGCCCGACAGAGCCCGACAGAGCCCGACAGAGCCCAACAGAGCCCGACAGAGCCCAGTAGAGCCCAGTAGAGCCCGACAGAGCCCGACAGGGCCCGACAGGGCCCGACAGGGCCCGACAGAGCCCGACAGAGCCCGACAGTGCCCGACAGGGAACAGTAGAGCCCAGTAGAGCCCGACAGAGCCCGACAGAGCCCGACAGGGCCCGACAGGGCCCGACAGGGCCCGACAGGGCCCGACAGGGCCCGACAGAGCCCGACAGGGCCCGACAGGGCCCGACAGAGCCCAGTAGAGCCCAGTAGAGCCCGACAGAGCCCGACAGAGCCCGACAGAGCCCGACAGAGCCCAGTAGAGCCCGACAGAGCCCGACAGAGCCCGACAGAGCCCGACAGAGCCCAGTAGAGCCCAGTAGAGCCCGACAGAGCCCGAAAGAGCCCGACAGAGCCCGACAGGGCCCGGCAGGGCCCGACAGAGCCCAGTTTAGCCCAGTAGAGCCCGACAGAGCCCGACAGAGCCCGACAGAGCCCAGTAGAGCCCGACAGAGCCCGACAGAGCCCGACAGAGCCCAGTAGAGCCCGACAGAGCCCGACCAAGCCCGACAGGACCCGACAGGGCCCGACAGGGCCCGACAGAGCCCAGTTTAGCCCAGTAGAGCCCGACAGGGCCCGACAGAGCCCGACAGAGCCCGACAGAGCCCGACAGGGCCCGACAGGGCCCAGTAGAGCCCGACAGAGCCCGACAGAGCCCGACAGGGCCCGACAGGGCCCAGTAGAGCCCGACAGAGCCCGACAGAGCCCGACAGAGCCCGACAGAGCCCGACAGGGCCCGACAGGGCCCAGTAGAGCCCGACAGAGCCCGACAGAGCCCGACAGGGCCCGACAGGGCCCAGTAGAGCCCGACAGAGCCCGACAGAGCCCGACAGAGCCCAGTAGAGCCCGACAGAGCCCGACAGAGCCCGACAGAGCCCGACAGGGCACGACCGGGCCCGACAGGGCCCGACAGGGCCCGACAGAGCCCGACAGAGCCCGACAGGGCCCGACAGGGCCCAGTAGAGCCCGACAGAGCCCAGTAGAGCCCGACAGAGCCCGACAGAGCCCGACAGAGCCCGACAGAGCCCAGTAGAGCCCAGTAGAGCCCGACAGAGCCCAGTAGAGCCCGACAGAGCCCGACAGAGCCCGACAGGGCCCGACAGGGCCCGACAGAGCCCGACAGAGCCCGGTAGAGCCCGACAGAGCCCGACAGAGCCCGACAGAGCCCGACAGAGCCCGACAGAGCCCGACAGGGCCCGACAGAGCCCGACAGAGCCCGACAGGGCCCGACAGGGCCCGACAGGGCCCGACAGAACCCAACAGAGCCCGACAGAGCCCGGTAGAGCCCGACAGAGCCCGACAGAGCCCGACAGGGCCCAGTAGAGCACGACAGAGCCCGCCAGGGCCCGACAGAGCCCGACAGAGCCCGACAGGGCCCAGTAGAGCCCGACAGAGCCCGACAGGGCCCGACAGGGCCCAACAGAGCCCAACAGAGCCCGACAGAGCCCGACAGAGCCCGACAGAGCCCGACAGGGCCCGACAGGGAACAGTAGAGCCCAGAAGAGCCCGACAGAGCCCGACAGGGCCCGACAGGGCCCGAAAGGGCCCAGTAGAGCCGAGTAGACCCCGACAGAGCCCGACAGGGCCCGACAGGGCCCGACAGGGCCCGACAGGGCCCGACAGAGCCCGACAGGGCCCGACAGGGCCCGACAGGGCCCGACAGAGCCCGACAGGGCCCAGTAGAGCCCGACAGACCCCGACAGAGCCCGACAGAGCCCAACAGAGCCCGACAGAGCCCAGTAGAGCCCGACAGAGCCCGACAGAGCCCGACAGAGCCCGACAGGGCCCGACAGAGCCCGACAGGGCCCGACAGGGCCCGACAGAGCCCGACAGGGCCCGACAGAGCCCGACAGGGCCCGACAGGGCCCGACAGAGCCCGACAGAGCCCAGTAGAGCCCAGTAGAGCCCGACAGAGTCCAGTAGAGCCCGACAGGGCCCGACAGAGCCCGACAGGGCCCGACAGGGCCCGACAGGGAACAGTAGAGCCCAGTAGAGCCCGACAGAGCCCGACAGAGCCCGACAGAGCCCGATAGGGCCCGACAGAGCCCGACAGGGCCCGACAGGGCCCGACAGGGCCCGACAGGGCCCAGTAGAGCCCAGTAGAGCCTGACAGAGCCCGACAGAGCCCGACAGGGCCCGACTGAGCCCGACAGAGCCCGACAGAGCCCGACAGAGCCCGGCAGGGCCCGACAGGGAACAGTAGAGCCCAGTAGAGCCTAGTAGAGCCCGACAGAGCCCGACAGAGCCCAGTAGAGCCCAGTAGAGCCCGACAGAGCCCAGTAGAGCCCGACAGGGCCCGACAGAGCCCGACAGAGCCCGACAGGGCCCGACAGGGCCCGACAGGGAACAGTAGAGCCCAGTAGAGCCCGACAGAGCCCGACAGAGCCCGACAGGGCCCGACAGAGCCCGACAGAGCCCGACAGGGCCCGACAGGGCCCAGTAGAGCCCGACAGAGCCCGACAGGGCCCGACAGGGCCCGACAGGGCCCAGTAGAGCCCGACAGAGCCCGACAGAGCCCGACAGAGCCCAGTAGAGCCGGACAGGGCCCGACAGAGCCCGACAGAGCCCGACAGAGCCCGACAGGGCCCGACAGGGCCCAGTAGAGCCCGACAGAGCCCGACAGAGCCCGACAGAGCCCGACAGGGCCCAGTAGAGCCCAGTAGAGCCCGACAGAGCCCAGTAGAGCCCGACAGAGCCCGACAGAGCCCGACAGGGCCCGACAGGGCCCGACAGAACCCGACAGAGCCCGACAGAACCCGACAGAGCCCGACAGAGCCCGACAGAGCCCGACAGAGCCCGACAGAGCCCGACAGGGCCCGACAGAGCCCGACAGGGCCCAGTAGAGCCCGACAGAGCCCGACAGGGCCCGACAGGGCCCGACAGAGCCCAACAGAGCCCGACAGAGCCCGACAGAGCCCGACAGAACCCGACAGGGCCCGACAGGGCCCGACAGGGAACAGTAGAGCCCAGAAGAGCCCGACAGAGCCCGACAGAGCCCGACAGGGCCCGACAGAGCCCGACAGAGCCCGACAGGGCCCGACAGGGCCCGACAGGGCCCGACAGAGCCCAGTAGAGCCGAGTACACCCCGACAGAGCCCGACAGAGCCCGACAGGGCCCGACAGGGCCCGACAGAGCCCGACAGGGCCCGACAGGGCCCGACAGAGCCCGACAGGGCCCGACAGAGCCCGACAGAGCCCGACAGAGCCCGACAGGGCCCAGTAGAGCCCGACAGAGCCCGACAGAGCCCAGTAGAGCCCAGTAGAGCCCGACAGAGCCCGACAGAGCCCGACAGAGCCCGACAGAGCCTGACAGAGCCCGACAGAGCCCGACAGAGCCCGACAGGGCCCGACAGGGCCCGACAGAGCCCGACAGGGCCCGACAGGGCCCAGTAGAGCCCGACAGAGCCCGACAGAGCCCGACAGAGCCCGACAGGGCCCGACAGGGCCCAGTAGAGCCCGACAGAGCCCGACAGAGCCCAGTAGAGCCCAGTAGAGCCCGACAGAGCCCGACAGAGCCCGACAGGGCCCGACAGAGCCCGACAGAGCCCGACAGAGCCCAGTAGAGCCCGACAGAGCCCGACAGGGCCCGACAGGGCCCGACAGGGCCCAGTAGAGCCCGACAGAGCCCGACAGAGCCCGACAGAGCCCAGTAGAGCCCAGTAGAGCCCGACAGAGCCCGACAGAGCCCGACAGAGCCCGACAGGGCCTGACAGAGCCCGACAGAGCCCGACAGAGCCCGACAGGGCCCGACAGGGCCCGACAGGGCCCAGTAGAGCCCGACAGAGCCCGACAGAGCCCGACAGAGCCCGACAGGGCCCGACAGGGCCCAGTAGAGCCCGACAGAGCCCGACAGAGCCCAGTAGAGCCCAGTAGAGCCCGACAGAGCCCGACAGAGGCCGACAGGGCCCAGTAGAGCCCGACAGAGCCCGACAGAGCCCGACAGGGCCCGACAGGGCCCGACAGGGCCCAGTAGAGCCCGACAGGGCCCGACAGAGCCCGACAGAGCCCGACAGGGCCCGATAGGGCCCGACAGAGCCCGACAGAGCCCGACAGGGCCCAGTAGAGCCCGACAGAGCCCGACAGAGCCCGACAGAGCCCAGTAGAGCCCAGTAGAGCCCGACAGAGTCCAGTAGAGCCCGACAGGGCCCGACAGAGCCCGACAGAGCCCGATAGGGCCCGACAGGGAACAGTAGAGCCCAGTAGAGCCCGACAGAGCCCGACAGAGCCCGACAGAGCCCGACAGGGCCCGACAGAGCCCGACAGGGCCCGACAGGGCCCGACAGGGCCCGACAGAGCCCAGTAGAGCCCAGTAGAGCCTGACAGAGCCCGACAGAGCCCGACAGGGCCCGACTGAGCCCGACAGAGCCCGACAGAGCCCGACAGAGCCCGGCAGGGCCCGACAGGGAACAGTAGAGCCCAGTAGAGCCTAGTAGAGCCCGACAGAGCCCGACAGAGCCCGACAGAGCCCAGTAGAGCCCAGTAGAGCCCGACAGAGCCCAGTAGAGCCCGACAGGGCCCGACAGGGCCCGACAGAGCCCGACAGAGCCCGACAGGGCCCGACAGGGCCCGACAGGGAACAGTAGAGCCCAGTAGAGCCCGACAGAGCCCGACAGAGCCCGACAGAGCCCGACAGGGCCCGACAGGGCCCGACAGGGCCCGACAGGGAACAGTAGAGCCCAGTAGAGCCCGACAGAGCCCGACAGAGCCCGACAGAGCCCGACAGGGAACAGTAGAGCCCAGTAGAGCCCGACAGAGCCTGACAGAGCCCGACAGGGCCCGACAGAGCCCGACAGAGCCCGACAGAGCCCGACAGAGCCCAGTAGAGCCCAGTAGAGCCCGACAGGGCCCGACAGAGCCCGACAGAGCCCGACAGAGCCCGACAGAGCCCGACAGGGCCCGACAGGGAACAGTAGAGCCCAGTAGAGCCCGACAGAGCCCGACAGAGCCCGACAGGGCCCGACAGGGCCCGACAGGGCCCGACAGAGCCCGACAGGGCCCGACAGAGCCCGACAGAGCCCAGTAGAGCCCAGTAGAGCCCGACAGAGCCCGACAGGGCCCGACAGAGGCCGACAGAGGCCGATAGAGCCCGACAGAGCCCGACAGAGCCCGACAGAGCCCAGTAGAGCCCGACAGAGCCCGAAAGAGCCCGACAGAGCCCGACAGGGCCCGGCAGGGCCCGACAGGGCCCAGTTTAGCCCAGTAGAGCCCGACAGAGCCCGACAGAGCCCGACAGAGCCCAGTAGAGCCCGACAGAGCCCGACAGAGCCCGACAGAGCCCGACAGAGCCCGACAGAGCCCAGTAGAGCCTGACAGAGCCCGACCAAGCCCGACAGGACCCGACAGGGCCCGACAGGGCCCGACAGAGCCCAGTTTAGCCCAGTAGAGCCCGACAGGGCCCGACAGAGCCCGACAGAGCCCGACAGAGCCCGACAGGGCCCGACAGGGCCCAGTAGAGCCCGACAGAGCCCGACAGGGCCCGACAGGGCCCGACAGGGCCCAGTAGAGCCCGACAGAGCCCGACAGAGCCCGACAGGGCCCGACAGGGCCCAGTAGAGCCCGACAGAGCCCGACAGAGCCCGACAGGGCCCGACAGGGCCCAGTAGAGCCCGACAGAGCCCGACAGAGCCCGACAGAGCCCGACAGGGCCCGACCGGGCCCGACAGGGCCCGACAGGGCCCGACAGAGCCCGACAGGGCCCGACAGGGCCCAGTAGAGCCCGACAGAGCCCAGTAGAGCCCGACAGAGCCCGACAGAGCCCGACAGAGCCCTGTAGAGCCCAGTAGAGCCCGACAGAGCCCAGTAGAGCCCGACAGAGCCCGACAGGGCCCGACACGGCCCGACAGGGCCCGACAGAGCCCGACAGAGCCCGACAGAGCCCGACAGGGCCCAGTAGAGCCCAGTAGAGCCCGACAGAGCCCAGTAGAGCCCGACAGAGCCCGACAGAGCCCGACAGGGCCCGACAGGGCCCGACAGAGCCCGACAGAGCCCGACAGAGCCCGGTAGAGCCCGACAGAGCCCGACAGAGCCCGACAGGGCCCAGTAGAGCACGACAGAGCCCGACAGGGCCCAACAGAGCCCGACAGAGCCCGACAGGGCCCAGTAGAGCCCGACAGAGCCCGACAGGGCCCGACAGGGCCCGACAGAGCCCAACAGAGCCCGACAGAGCCCGACAGAGCCCGACAGGGCCCGACAGGGCCCGACAGGGAACAGTAGAGCCCAGAAGAGCCCGACAGAGCCCGACAGGGATCAACAGAGCCCGACAGAGCCCGACAGAGCCCGACAGGGCCCGACAGGGCCCGACAGAGCCCAGTAGAGCCGAGTAGACCCCGACAGAGCCCGACAGAGCCCGACAGGGCCCGACAGGGCCCGACAGAGCACGACAGAGCCCGACAGGGCCCGACAGAGCCCGACAGGGCCCGACAGGGCCCGACAGAGCCCGACAGAGCCCGACAGAGCCCGACAGGGCCCAGTAGAGCCCGACAGACCCCGACAGAGCCCGACAGAGCCCAACAGATCCCAACAGAGCTCAGTAGAGCCCGACAGAGCCCGACAGAGCCCGACAGGGCTCGACACGGCCCAGTAGAGCCCGACAGAGCCCGACAGAGCCCGACAGAGCCCGACAGGGCCCGACAGGGCCCAGTAGAGCCCGACAGAGCCCGACAGAGCCCAGAAGAGCCCAGTAGAGCCCGACAGAGCCCGACAGAGCCCGACAGGGCCCGACAGGGCCCGACAGGGCCCAGTAGAGCCCAGTAGAGCCCGACAGAGTCCAGTAGAGCCCGACAGGGCCCGACAGAGCCCGACAGGGCCCGACAGGGCCCGACAGGGAACAGTAGAGCCCAGTAGAGCCCGACAGAGCCCGACAGAGCCCGACAGGGCCCGACAGAGCCCGACAGGGCCCGACAGAGCCCAGTAGAGCCCAGTAGAGCCTGACAGAGCCCGACAGAGCCCGACAGGGCCCGACTGAGCCCGACAGAGCCCGACAGAGCCCGACAGAGCCCGGCAGGGCCCGACAGGGAACAGTAGAGCCCAGTAGAGCCTAGTAGAGCCCGACAGAGCCCGATAGAGCCCGACAGAGCCCAGTAGAGCCCAGTAGAGCCCGACAGAGCCCAGTAGAGCCCGACAGGGCCCGACAGAGCCCGACAGAGCCCGACAGGGCCCGACAGGGCCCAACAGGGAACAGTAGAGCCCAGTAGAGCCCGACAGAGCCCGACAGAGCCCGACAGAGCCCGACAGGGAACAGTAGAGCCCAGTAGAGCCCGACAGAGCCTGACAGAGCCCGACAGGGCCCGACAGAGCCCAACAGAGCCCGACAGAGCCCGACAGGTCCCGACAGAGCCCAGTAGAGCCCAGTAGAGCCCGACAGAGCCCGACAGAGCCCGACAGGGCCCGACAGAGCCCGACAGAGCCCGACAGGGCCCGACAGGGCCCGACAGGGAACAGTAGAACCCAGTAGAGCCCGACAGAGCCCGACAGAGCCCGACAGAGCCCGACAGGGCCCGACAGGGCCCGACAGGGCCCGACAGAGCCCGACAGAGCCCGACAGGGCCCGACAGGGCCCAGTAGAGCCCGACAGAGCCCGACAGAGCCCGACAGAGCCCGACAGGGCCCGACAGGGCCCGACAGGGCCCGACAGAGCCCGACAGAGCCCAGTAGAGCCCAGTAGAGCCCGACAGAGCCCGAAAGAGCCCGACAGAGCCCGACAAGGCCCGGCAGGTCCCGACAGAGCCCAGTTTAGCCCAGTAGAGCCCGACAGAGCCCGACAGAGCCCGACAGAGCCCAGTAGAGTCCGACAGAGCCCGACAGAGCCCAGTAGAGCCCGACAGAGCCCGACCGAGCCCGACAGGACCCGACAGGGCCCGACAGGGCCCGACAGGGCCCAGTTTAGCCCAGTAGAGCCCGACAGGGCCCGACAGAGCCCGACAGAGCCCGACAGGGCCCGACAGGGCCCAGTAGAGCCCGACAGAGCCCGACAGGGCCCGACAGGGCCCGACAGGGCCCGACAGAGCCCGACAGGGCCCGACAGGGCCCGACAGGGCCCAGTAGAGCCCGACAGGGCCCGACAGGGCCCGACAGGGCCCGACAGAGCCCGACAGCCCCGACAGAGCCCGACAGAGCCCGACAGGGCCCGACAGAGCCCGACAGAGCCCGACAGAGCCCGACAGAGCCCGACAGGGCCCAGTAGAGCCCAGTAGAGCCCGACATAGCCCAGTAGAGCCCGACAGAGCCCGACAGAGCCCGACAGGGCCCGACAGGGCCCGACAGGGCCCGACAGAGCCCGACAGAGCCCGACAGAGCCCAGTAGAGCCCAGTAGAGCCCGACAGAGCCCGACAGAGCCCGACAGAGCCCGACAGGGCCCGACAGGGCCCGACAGGGCCCGACAGGGCCCGACAGAGCCCGACAGAGCCCGACAGGGCCCAGTAGAGCACGACAGAGCCCGACAGGGCCCGACAGAGCCCGACAGGGCCCGACAGGGCCCGACAGGGCCCGAAAGGGCCCGACAGGGCCCGACAGGGAACAGTAGAGCCCAGAAGAGCCCGACAGAGCCCGACAGAGCCCGACAGGGCCCGACAGAGCCCGACAGAGCCCGACAGGGCCCGACAGGGCCCAGTAGAGCCGAGTAGACCCCGACAGAGCCCCACAGAGCCCGACAGGGCCCGACAGGGCCCGACAGAGCCCGACAGGGCCCGACAGAGCCCGACAGGGCCCGACAGGGCCCGACAGAGCCCGACAGAGCCCGACAGAGCCCGACAGGGCCCAGTAGAGCCCGACAGACCCCGACAGAGCCCGACAGAGCCCAACAGAGCCCGACAGAGCCCAGTAGAGCCCGACAGAGCCCGACAGGGCCCGACAGGGCCCGACAGGGCCCGACAGAGCCCGACAGAACCCGACAGAGCCCGACAGAGCCCGACAGAGCCCGACAGAGCCCAGTAGAGCCCGACAGAGCCCGACAGAGCCCGACAGAGCCCGACAGGGCCCAGTAGAGCCCGACAGACCCCGACAGAGCCCGACAGAGCCCAACAGAGCCCGACAGAGCCCAGTAGAGCCCGACAGAGCCCGACAGAGCCCGACAGAGCCCGACAGAGCCCGACAGAGCCCAGTAGAGCCCAGTAGAGCCCGACAGAGTCCAGTAGAGCCCGACAGGGCCCGACAGAGCCCGACAGGGCCCGACAGGGCCCGACAGGTCCCGACAGGGCCCGAAAGGGAACAGTAGAGCCCAGTAGAGCCCGACAGAGCCCGACAGAGCCCGACAGAGCCCGACAGGGCCCGACAGAGCCCGACAGGGCCCGACAGAGCCCGACAGGGCCCGACAGGGCCCAGTAGAGCCCAGTAGAGCCTGACAGAGCCCGACAGAGCCCGACAGGGCCCGACTGAGCCCGACAGAGCCCGACAGAGCCCGGCAGGGCCCGACAGGGAACAGTAGAGCCCAGTAGAGCCTAGTAGAGCCCGACAGAGCCCGACAGAGCCCGACAGAGCCCGACAGAGCCCAGTAGAGCCCGACAGAGCCCAGTAGAGCCCGACAGGGCCCGACAGAGCCCGACAGAGCCCGACAGAGCCCGACAGGGCCCGACAGGGAACAGTAGAGCCCAGTAGAGCCCGACAGAGCCCGACAGAGCCCGACAGGGCCCGACAGGGCCCGACAGGGCCCGACAGGGCCCGACAGAGCCGGAAAGGGAACAGTAGAGCCCAGTAGAGCCCGACAGAGCCCGACAGAGCCCGACAGAGCCCGACAGGGAACAGTAGAGCCCAGTAGAGCCCGACAGAGCCTGACAGAGCCCGACAGGGCCCGACAGAGCCCGACAGAGCCCAACAGAGCCCGACAGAGCCCGACAGGTCCCGACAGAGCCCAGTAGAGCCCAGTAGAGCCCGACAGAGCCCGACAGAGCCCGACAGAGCCCGACAGGGAACAGTAGAGCCCAGTAGAGCCCGACAGAGCCTGACAGAGCCCGACAGGGCCCGACAGAGCCCGACAGAGCCCGACAGAGCCCGACAGAGCCCGACAGAGCCCAGTAGAGCCCGACAGGGCCCGACAGGGCCCGACAGGGCCCGACAGAGCCCGACAGAGCCCGACAGGGCCCGACAGGGCCCGACAGGGCCCGACAGAGCCCGACAGGGCCCAGTAGAGCCCAGTAGAGCCCGACAGAGCCCAGTAGAGCCCGACAGAGCCCGACAGGGCCCGACAGGGCCCGACAGAGCCCGACAGAGCCCGACAGAGCCCGACAGGGCCCAGTAGAGCCCAGTAGAGCCCGACAGAGCCCAGTAGAGCCCGACAGAGCCCGACAGGGCCCGACAGGGCCCGACAGAGCCCGACAGGGCCCGACAGGGCCCGACAGGGCCCGACAGGGAACAGTAGAGCCCAGAAGAGCCCGACAGAGCCCGACAGAGCCCGACAGGGCCCGACAGAGCCCGACAGAGCCCGACAGGGCCCGACAGGGCCCGACAGGGCCCAGTAGAGCCGAGTAGACCCCGACAGAGCCCCACAGGGCCCGACAGGGCCCGACAGAGCCCGACAGGGCCCGACAGGGCCCGACAGAGCCCGACAGGGCCCGACAGGGCCCGACAGGGCCCGACAGAGCCCAGTAGAGCCCGACAGAGCCCGACAGGGCCCGACAGGGCCCGACAGGGCCCAGTAGAGCCCGACAGAGCCCGACAGAGCCCAGTAGAGCCCAGTAGAGCCCGACAGAGCCCGACAGAGCCCGACAGGGCCCGACAGGGCCCGACAGGGCCCGACAGGGCCCGACAGAGCCCGACAGGGCCCGACAGGGCCCGACAGGGCCCAGTAGAGCCCGACAGAGCCTGACAGAGCCCAGTAGAGCCCAGTAGAGCCCGACAGGGCCCGACAGGGCCCGACAGGGCCCAGTAGAGCCCGACAGAGCCCGACAGGGCCTGACAGAGCCCGACAGGGCCCGACAGGGCCCGACAGGGCCCGACAGAGCCCGACAGGGCCCAGTAGAGCCCGACAGAGCCCGACAGAGCCCGACAGAGCCCGACAGAGCCCGACAGGGCCCGACAGGGCCCGACAGGGCCCAGTAGAGCCCGATAGAGCCCGACAGAGCCCGACAGAGCCCTACAGGGCCCGACAGGGCCCGACAGAGCCCGATAGAGCCCGACAGAGCCCGACAGAGCCCGACAGGGCCCGACAGAGCCCGACAGAGCCCGACAGGGCCCGACAGGGCCCCACAGGGCCCGACAGGGCGCGACAGAGCCCGACAGGGCCCGACAGAGCCCGACAGGGCCCGACAGGGCCCGACAGAGCCCGACAGAGCCCAGTAGAGCCCGACAGAGCCCGACAGAGCCCGACAGAGCCCGACAGGGCCCGACAGAGCCCAGTACAGCCCGACAGGGCCCGACAGGGCCCGACAGGGCCCAGTAGAGCCCGACAGAGCCCTACAGAGCCCGACAGAGCCCGACAGGGACCGACAGAGCCCGACAGGGAACAGTAGAGACAAGTAGAGCCCGACAGAGCCCGACAGAGCCCGACAGAGCCCGACAGGGCCCGACAGGGCCCGACAGGGCCCGACAGAGCCCGACAGAGCCCGACAGGGCCCGACAGGGCCCGACAGAGCCCAGTAGAGCCCAGTAGAGCCCGACAGAGCCCAACAGGGCCCAACAGGTCCCGACAGAGCCCGACAGAGCCCAGTAGAGCCCAGTAGAGCCCGACAGAGCCCGACAGAGCCCGACAGAGCCCGACAGAGCCCAGTAGAGCCCGACAGAGCCCGACAGAGCCCGACAGGGCCCGACAGGGCCCGACAGGGCCCGACAGGGCCCAGTTTAGCCCAGTAGAGCCCGACAGAGCCCGACAGAGCCCGACAGACCCCGACAGGGCCCAGGAGAGCCCGACAGAGCCCGACAGGGCCCGACAGGGCCCGACAGGGCCCGACAGGGCCCGACAGAGCCCGACAGAGCCCGACAGGGCCCAGTAGAGCCCGACAGAGCCCGACAGAGCCCGACAGAGCCCAGTAGAGCCCAGTAGAGCCCGACAGAGCCCAGTAGAGCCCGACAGGGCCCGACAGAGCCCGACAGAGCCCGACAGGGCCCGACAGGGCCCGACAGGGAACAGTAGAGCCCAGTAGAGCCCGACAGAGCCCGACAGAGCCCGACAGGGCCCGACAGGGCCCGACACAGCCCGACAGAGCCCGACAGGGAACAGTAGAGCCCAGTAGAGCCCGACAGAGCCCGACAGAGCCCGACAGGGAACAGTAGAGCCCAGTAGAGCCCGACAGAGCCCGACAGGGCCCGACAGAGCCCGACAGAGCCCGACAGAGCCCGACAGGGCCCGACAGGGAACAGTAGAGCCCAGTAGAGCCCGACAGAGCCCGACAGAGCCCGACAGAGCCCGACAGGGCCCGACAGGGCCCGACAGGGCCCGACAGAGCCCGACAGGGCCCGACAGGGCCCGACAGAGCCCGACAGGGCCCGACAGAGCCCAGTAGAGCCCGACAGAGCCCGACAGGGCCCGACAGAGCCCGACAGAGCCCGACAGAGCCCAGTAGAGCCCGACAGAGCCCGACAGAGCCCGACAGAGCCCGACAGAGCCCAGTAGAGCCCGACAGAGCCCGAAAGAGCCCGACAGAGCCCGACAAGGCCCGGCAGGGCCCGACAGAGCCCAGTTTAGCCCAGTAGAGCCCGACAGAGCCCGACAGAGCCCGACAGAGCCCGACAGAGCCCGACAGAGCCCAGTAGAGCCCGACAGGGCCCGACAGAGCCCGACAGGGCCCGACAGGGCCCGACAGGGCCCGACAGGGCCCAGTTTAGCCCAGTAGAGCCCGACAGGGTCCGACAGAGCCCGACAGAGCCCGACAGAGCCCGACAGGGCCCGACAGGGCCCAGTAGAGCCCGACAGAGCCCGACAGGGCCCGACAGGGCCCGACAGGGCCCAGTAGAGCCCGACAGAGCCCGACAGAGCCCGACAGAGCCCAGTAGAGCCGGACAGGGCCCGACAGAGCCCGACAGAGCCCGACAGGGCCCGACAGGGCCCAGTAGAGCCCGACAGAGCCCGACAGAGCCCGACAGAGCCCGACAGGGCCCAGTAGAGCCCAGTAGAGCCCGACAGAGCCCAGTAGAGCCCGACAGAGCCCGACAGAGCCCGACAGGGCCCGACAGGGCCCGACAGGGCCCGACAGGGCCCGACAGAACCCGACAGAGCCCGACAGAACCCGACAGAGCCCGACAGAGCCCGACAGAGCCCGACAGAGCCCGACAGGGCCCAGTAGAGCACGACAGAGCCCGACAGGGCCCGACAGAGCCCGACAGAGCCCGACAGGGCCCAGTAGAGCCCGACAGAGCCCGACAGGGCCCGACAGGGCCCGACAGAGCCCAACAGAGCCCGACAGAGCCCGACAGAGCCCGACAGAACCCGACAGGGCCCGACAGGGCCCGACAGGGCCCGACAGGGCCCGACAGGGAACAGTAGAGCCCAGAAGAGCCCGACAGAGCCCGACAGAGCCCGACAGGGCCCGACAGAGCCCGACAGAGCCCGACAGGGCCCGACAGGGCCCGACAGGGCCCGACAGAGCCCAGTAGAGCCGAGTACACCCCGACAGAGCCCCACAGAGCCCGACAGGGCCCGACAGGGCCCGACAGAGCCCGACAGGGCCCGACAGGGCCCGACAGAGCCCGACAGGGCCCGACAGAGCCCGACAGAGCCCGACAGAGCCCGACAGGGCCCAGTAGAGCCCGACAGAGCCCGACAGAGCCCAGTAGAGCCCAGTAGAGCCCGACAGAGCCCGACAGAGCCCGACAGAGCCCGACAGAGCCTGACAGAGCCCGACAGAGCCCGACAGAGCCCGACAGGGCCCGACAGGGCCCGACAGAGCCCGACAGGGCCCGACAGGGCCCAGTAGAGCCCGACAGAGCCCGACAGAGCCCGACAGAGCCCGACAGGGCCCGTCAGGTACCAGTAGAGCCCGACAGAGCCCGACAGAGCCCAGTAGAGCCCAGTAGAGCCCGACAGAGCCCGACAGAGCCCGACAGGGCCCGACAGAGCCCGACAGAGCCCGACAGAGCCCAGTAGAGCCCGACAGAGCCCGACAGGGCCCGACAGGGCCCGACAGGGCCCAGTAGAGCCCGACAGAGCCCGACAGAGCCCGACAGAGCCCAGTAGAGCCCAGTAGAGCCCGACAGAGCCCGACAGAGCCCGACAGAGCCCGACAGGGCCTGACAGAGCCCGACAGAGCCCGACAGAGCCCGACAGGGCCCGACAGGGCCCGACAGGGCCCGACAGGGCCCAGTAGAGCCCGACAGAGCCCGACAGAGCCCGACAGAGCCCGACAGGGCCCGACAGGGCCCGACAGGGCCCAGTAGAGCCCGACAGAGCCCGACAGAGCCCAGTAGAGCCCAGTAGAGCCCGACAGAGCCCGACAGAGCCCGACAGGGCCCAGTAGAGCCCGACAGAGCCCGACAGAGCCCGACAGGGCCCGACAGGGCCCAATACAGCCCGACAGAGCCCGACAGAGCCCGACAGAGCCCGACAGGGCCCAGTAGAGCCCGACAGAGCCCGACAGAGCCCAGTAGAGCCCAGTAGAGCCCGACAGAACCCGACAGAGCCCGACAGGGCCCGACAGGGCCCAGTAGAGCCCGACAGGGCCCGACAGAGCCCGACAGAGCCCGACAGGGCCCGATAGGGCCCGACAGAGCCCGACAGAGCCCGACAGGGCCCAGTAGAGCCCAGTAGAGCCCGACAGAGTCCAGTAGAGCCCGACAGGGCCCGACAGAGCCCGACAGAGCCCGATAGGGCCCGACAGGGAACAGTAGAGCCCAGTAGAGCCCGACAGAGCCCGACAGAGCCCGACAGAGCCCGACAGGGCCCGACAGAGCCCGACAGGGCCCGACAGGGCCCAGTAGAGCCCAGTAGAGCCTCACAGAGCCCGACAGAGCCCGACAGGGCCCGACTGAGCCCGACAGAGCCCGACAGAGCCCGACAGAGCCCGGCAGGGCCCGACAGGGAACAGTAGAGCCCAGTAGAGCCTAGTAGAGCCCGACAGAGCCCGACAGAGCCCGACAGAGCCCAGTAGAGCCCAGTAGAGCCCGACAGAGCCCAGTAGAGCCCGACAGGGCCCGACAGGGCCCGACAGAGCCCGACAGAGCCCGACAGGGCCCGACAGGGCCCGACAGGGAACAGTAGAGCCCAGTAGAGCCCGACAGAGCCCGACAGAGCCCGACAGAGCCCGACAGAGCCCGACAGGGCCCGACAGGGCCCGACAGGGAACAGTAGAGCCCAGTAGAGCCCGACAGAGCCCGACAGAGCCCGACAGAGCCCGACAGGGAACAGTAGAGCCCAGTAGAGCCCGACAGAGCCTGACAGAGCCCGACAGGGCCCGACAGAGCCCGACAGAGCCCGACAGAGCCCGACAGAGCCCAGTAGAGCCCAGTAGAGCCCGACAGGGCCCGACAGAGCCCGACAGAGCCCGACAGAGCCCGACAGAGCCCGACAGGGCCCGACAGGGAACAGTAGAGCCCAGTAGAGCCCGACAGAGCCCGACAGAGCCCGACAGAGCCCGACAGAGCCCGACAGGGCCCGACAGGGCCCGACAGAGCCCGACAGGGCCCGACAGAGCCCGACAGAGCCCAGTAGAGCCCAGTAGAGCCCGACAGAGCCCGACAGGGCCCGACAGAGGCCGACAGAGGCCGACAGAGGCCGACAGAGGCCGACAGAGCCCGACAGAGCCCAGTAGAGCCCGACAGAGCCCGAAAGAGCCCGACAGAGCCCGACAGGGCCCGGCAGGGCCCGACAGGGCCCAGTTTAGCCCAGTAGAGCCCGACAGAGCCCGACAGAGCCCGACAGAGCCCAGTAGAGCCCGACAGAGCCCGACAGAGCCCGACAGAGCCCGACAGAGCCCAGTAGAGCCTGACAGAGCCCGACCAAGCCCGACAGGACCCGACAGGGCCCGACAGGGCCCGACAGAGCCCAGTTTAGCCCAGTAGAGCCCGACAGGGCCCGACAGAGCCCGTCAGAGCCCGACAGAGCCCGACAGGGCCCGACAGGGCCCAGTAGAGCCCGACAGAGCCCGACAGGGCCCGACAGGGCCCGACAGGGCCCAGTAGAGCCCGACAGAGCCCGACAGAGCCCGACAGAGCCCGACAGGGCCCGACAGGGCCCGACAGGGCCCAGTAGAGCCCGACAGAGCCCGACAGAGCCCGACAGGGCCCGACAGGGCCCAGTAGAGCCCGACAGAGCCCGACAGAGCCCGACAGAGCCCGACAGGGCCCGACCGGGCCCGACAGGGCCCGACAGGGCCCGACAGAGCCCGACAGGGCCCGACAGGGCCCAGTAGAGCCCGACAGAGCCCAGTAGAGCCCGACAGAGCCCGACAGAGCCCGACAGAGCCCAGTAGAGCCCAGTAGAGCCCGACAGAGCCCAGTAGAGCCCGACAGAGCCCGACAGGGCCCGACAGGGCCCGACAGGGCCCGACAGAGCCCGACAGAGCCCGACAGAGCCCGACAGGGCCCAGTAGAGCCCAGTAGAGCCCGACAGAGCCCAGTAGAGCCCGACAGAGCCCGACAGAGCCCGACAGGGCCCAGTAGAGCACGACAGAGCCCGACAGGGCCCAACAGAGCCCGACAGAGCCCGACAGGGCCCAGTAGATCCCAACAGAGCCCGACAGGGCCCGACAGGGCCCGACAGAGCCCGACAGAGCCCGACAGAGCCCGACAGGGCCCGACAGGGAACAGTAGAGCCCAGAAGAGCCCGACAGAGCCCGACAGGGATCAACAGAGCCCGACAGAGCCCGACAGAGCCCGACAGGGCCCGACAGGGCCCGACAGAGCCCAGTAGAGCCCGACAGAGCCCGACAGAGCCCGACAGAGCCCGACAGGGCCCGACAGGGCCCGACAGAGCCCGACAGAGCCCGACAGGGCCCGACAGAGCCCGACAGGGCCCGACAGGGCCCGACAGAGCCCGACAGAGCCCGACAGAGCCCGACAGGGCCCAGTAGAGCCCGACAGACCCCGACAGAGCCCGACAGAGCCCAACAGAGCCCAACAGAGCTCAGTAGAGCCCGACAGAGCCCGACAGAGCCCGACAGGGCTCGACACGGCCCAGTAGAGCCCGACAGAGCCCGACAGAGCCCGACAGAGCCCGACAGGGCCCGACAGAGCCCGACAGGGCCCGACAGGGCCCGACAGAGCCCGACAGAGCCCGACAGAGCCCGACAGGGCCCAGTAGAGCCCGACAGACCCCGACAGAGCCCGACAGAGCCCAACAGAGCCCAACAGAGCTCAGTAGAGCCCGACAGAGCCCGACAGAGCCCGACAGGGCTCGACACGGCCCAGTAGAGCCCGACAGAGCCCGACAGAGCCCGACAGAGCCCGACAGGGCCCGACAGAGCCCGACAGGGCCCGACAGGGCCCAGTAGAGCCCAGTAGAGCCTCACAGAGCCCGACAGAGCCCGACAGGGCCCGACTGAGCCCGACAGAGCCCGACAGAGCCCGACAGAGCCCGGCAGGGCCCGACAGGGAACAGTAGAGCCCAGTAGAGCCTAGTAGAGCCCGACAGAGCCCGACAGAGCCCGACAGAGCCCAGTAGAGCCCAGTAGAGCCCGACAGAGCCCAGTAGAGCCCGACAGGGCCCGACAGGGCCCGACAGAGCCCGACAGAGCCCGACAGGGCCCGACAGGGCCCGACAGGGAACAGTAGAGCCCAGTAGAGCCCGACAGAGCCCGACAGAGCCCGACAGAGCCCGACAGAGCCCGACAGGGCCCGACAGGGCCCGACAGGGAACAGTAGAGCCCAGTAGAGCCCGACAGAGCCCGACAGAGCCCGACAGAGCCCGACAGGGAACAGTAGAGCCCAGTAGAGCCCGACAGAGCCTGACAGAGCCCGACAGGGCCCGACAGAGCCCGACAGAGCCCGACAGAGCCCGACAGAGCCCAGTAGAGCCCAGTAGAGCCCGACAGGGCCCGACAGAGCCCGACAGAGCCCGACAGAGCCCGACAGAGCCCGACAGGGCCCGACAGGGAACAGTAGAGCCCAGTAGAGCCCGACAGAGCCCGACAGAGCCCGACAGAGCCCGACAGAGCCCGACAGGGCCCGACAGGGCCCGACAGAGCCCGACAGGGCCCGACAGAGCCCGACAGAGCCCAGTAGAGCCCAGTAGAGCCCGACAGAGCCCGACAGGGCCCGACAGAGGCCGACAGAGGCCGACAGAGGCCGACAGAGGCCGACAGAGCCCGACAGAGCCCAGTAGAGCCCGACAGAGCCCGAAAGAGCCCGACAGAGCCCGACAGGGCCCGGCAGGGCCCGACAGGGCCCAGTTTAGCCCAGTAGAGCCCGACAGAGCCCGACAGAGCCCGACAGAGCCCAGTAGAGCCCGACAGAGCCCGACAGAGCCCGACAGAGCCCGACAGAGCCCAGTAGAGCCTGACAGAGCCCGACCAAGCCCGACAGGACCCGACAGGGCCCGACAGGGCCCGACAGAGCCCAGTTTAGCCCAGTAGAGCCCGACAGGGCCCGACAGAGCCCGTCAGAGCCCGACAGAGCCCGACAGGGCCCGACAGGGCCCAGTAGAGCCCGACAGAGCCCGACAGGGCCCGACAGGGCCCGACAGGGCCCAGTAGAGCCCGACAGAGCCCGACAGAGCCCGACAGAGCCCGACAGGGCCCGACAGGGCCCGACAGGGCCCAGTAGAGCCCGACAGAGCCCGACAGAGCCCGACAGGGCCCGACAGGGCCCAGTAGAGCCCGACAGAGCCCGACAGAGCCCGACAGAGCCCGACAGGGCCCGACCGGGCCCGACAGGGCCCGACAGGGCCCGACAGAGCCCGACAGGGCCCGACAGGGCCCAGTAGAGCCCGACAGAGCCCAGTAGAGCCCGACAGAGCCCGACAGAGCCCGACAGAGCCCAGTAGAGCCCAGTAGAGCCCGACAGAGCCCAGTAGAGCCCGACAGAGCCCGACAGGGCCCGACAGGGCCCGACAGGGCCCGACAGAGCCCGACAGAGCCCGACAGAGCCCGACAGGGCCCAGTAGAGCCCAGTAGAGCCCGACAGAGCCCAGTAGAGCCCGACAGAGCCCGACAGAGCCCGACAGGGCCCAGTAGAGCACGACAGAGCCCGACAGGGCCCAACAGAGCCCGACAGAGCCCGACAGGGCCCAGTAGATCCCAACAGAGCCCGACAGGGCCCGACAGGGCCCGACAGAGCCCGACAGAGCCCGACAGAGCCCGACAGGGCCCGACAGGGAACAGTAGAGCCCAGAAGAGCCCGACAGAGCCCGACAGGGATCAACAGAGCCCGACAGAGCCCGACAGAGCCCGACAGGGCCCGACAGGGCCCGACAGAGCCCAGTAGAGCCCGACAGAGCCCGACAGAGCCCGACAGAGCCCGACAGGGCCCGACAGGGCCCGACAGAGCCCGACAGAGCCCGACAGGGCCCGACAGAGCCCGACAGGGCCCGACAGGGCCCGACAGAGCCCGACAGAGCCCGACAGAGCCCGACAGGGCCCAGTAGAGCCCGACAGACCCCGACAGAGCCCGACAGAGCCCAACAGAGCCCAACAGAGCTCAGTAGAGCCCGACAGAGCCCGACAGAGCCCGACAGGGCTCGACACGGCCCAGTAGAGCCCGACAGAGCCCGACAGAGCCCGACAGAGCCCGACAGGGCCCGACAGGGCCCAGTAGAGCCCGACAGAGCCCGACAGAGCCCAGAAGAGCCCAGTAGAGCCCGACAGAGCCCGACAGAGCCCGACAGAGCCCGACAGGGCCCGACAGGGCCCAGTAGAGCCCAGTAGAGCCCGACAGAGTCCAGTAGAGCCCGACAGGGCCCGACAGAGCCCGACAGGGCCCGACAGGGCCCGACAGGGAACAGTAGAGCCCAGTAGAGCCCGACAGAGCCCGACAGAGCCCGACAGGGCCCGACAGAGCCCGACAGGGCCCGACAGGGCCCAGTAGAGCCCAGTAGAGCCTGACAGAGCCCGACAGAGCCCGACAGGGCCCGACTGAGCCCGACAGAGCCCGACAGAGCCCGACAGAGCCCGGCAGGGCCCGACAGGGAACAGTAGAGCCCAGTAGAGCCTAGTAGAGCCCGACAGAGCCCGATAGAGCCCGACAGAGCCCAGTAGAGCCCAGTAGAGCCCGACAGAGCCCAGTAGAGCCCGACAGGGCCCGACAGAGCCCGACAGAGCCCGACAGGGCCCGACAGGGCCCGACAGGGAACAGTAGAGCCCAGTAGAGCCCGACAGAGCCCGACAGAGCCCGACAGAGCCCGACAGGGAACAGTAGAGCCCAGTAGAGCCCGACAGAGCCTGACAGAGCCCGACAGGGCCCGACAGAGCCCAACAGAGCCCGACAGAGCCCGACAGGTCCCGACAGAGCCCAGTAGAGCCCAGTAGAGCCCGACAGAGCCCGACAGAGCCCGACAGGGCCCGACAGAGCCCGACAGAGCCCGACAGGGCCCGACAGGGCCCGACAGGGAACAGTAGAGCCCAGTAGAGCCCGACAGAGCCCGACAGAGCCCGACAGAGCCCGACAGGGCCCGACAGGGCCCGACAGGGCCCGACAGAGCCCGACAGGGCCCGACAGGGCCCGACAGGGCCCAGTAGAGCCCGACAGAGCCCGACAGAGCCCGACAGAGCCCGACAGGGCCCGACAGGGCCCGACAGAGCCCGACAGAGCCCAGTAGAGCCCAGTAGAGCCCGACAGAGCCCGAAAGAGCCCGACAAGGCCCGGCAGGTCCCGACAGAGCCCAGTTTAGCCCAGTAGAGCCCGACAGAGCCCGACAGAGCCCGACAGAGCCCAGTAGAGTCCGACAGAGCCCGACAGAGCCCAGTAGAGCCCGACAGAGCCCGACCGAGCCCGACAGGACCCGACAGGGCCCGACAGGGCCCGACAGGGCCCAGTTTAGCCCAGTAGAGCCCGACAGGGCCCGACAGAGCCCGACAGAGCCCGACAGGGCCCGACAGGGCCCAGTAGAGCCCGACAGAGCCCGACAGGGCCCGACAGGGCCCGACAGGGCCCGACAGAGCCCGACAGGGCCCGACAGGGCCCGACAGGGCCCAGTAGAGCCCGACAGGGCCCGACAGGGCCCGACAGGGCCCGACAGGGCCCGACAGCCCCGACAGAGCCCGACAGAGCCCGACAGGGCCCGACAGAGCCCGACAGAGCCCGACAGAGCCCGACAGAGCCCGACAGGGCCCAGTAGAGCCCAGTAGAGCCCGACATAGCCCAGTAGAGCCCGACAGAGCCCGACAGAGCCCGACAGGGCCCGACAGGGCCCGACAGGGCCCGACAGAGCCCGACAGAGCCCGACAGGGCCCGATAGGGCCCGACAGAGCCCGACAGAGCCCGACAGGGCCCAGTAGAGCCCAGTAGAGCCCGACAGAGTCCAGTAGAGCCCGACAGGGCCCGACAGAGCCCGACAGAGCCCGATAGGGCCCGACAGGGAACAGTAGAGCCCAGTAGAGCCCGACAGAGCCCGACAGAGCCCGACAGGGCCCGACAGGGCCCAGTAGAGCCCAGTAGAGCCTCACAGAGCCCGACAGAGCCCGACAGGGCCCGACTGAGCCCGACAGAGCCCGACAGAGCCCGACAGAGCCCGGCAGGGCCCGACAGGGAACAGTAGAGCCCAGTAGAGCCTAGTAGAGCCCGACAGAGCCCGACAGAGCCCGACAGAGCCCAGTAGAGCCCAGTAGAGCCCGACAGAGCCCAGTAGAGCCCGACAGGGCCCGACAGGGCCCGACAGAGCCCGACAGAGCCCGACAGGGCCCGACAGGGCCCGACAGGGAACAGTAGAGCCCAGTAGAGCCCGACAGAGCCCGACAGAGCCCGACAGAGCCCGACAGGGCCCGACAGGGCCCGACAGGGAACAGTAGAGCCCAGTAGAGCCCGACAGAGCCCGACAGAGCCCGACAGAGCCCGACAGGGAACAGTAGAGCCCAGTAGAGCCCGACAGAGCCTGACAGAGCCCGACAGGGCCCGACAGAGCCCGACAGAGCCCGACAGAGCCCGACAGAGCCCAGTAGAGCCCAGTAGAGCCCGACAGGGCCCGACAGAGCCCGACAGAGCCCGACAGAGCCCGACAGGGCCCGACAGGGCCCGACAGAGCCCGACAGGGCCCGACAGAGCCCGACAGAGCCCAGTAGAGCCCAGTAGAGCCCGACAGAGCCCGACAGGGCCCGACAGAGCCCGACAGAGCCCGACAGGGCCCGACAGGGCCCGACAGAGCCCGACAGGGCCCGACAGAGCCCGACAGAGCCCAGTAGAGCCCAGTAGAGCCCGACAGAGCCCGACAGGGCCCGACAGAGGCCGACAGAGGCCGACAGAGGCCGACAGAGGCCGACAGAGCCCGACAGAGCCCAGTAGAGCCCGACAGAGCCCGAAAGAGCCCGACAGAGCCCGACAGGGCCCGGCAGGGCCCGACAGGGCCCAGTTTAGCCCAGTAGAGCCCGACAGAGCCCGACAGAGCCCGACAGAGCCCAGTAGAGCCCGACAGAGCCCGACAGAGCCCGACAGAGCCCGACAGAGCCCAGTAGAGCCTGACAGAGCCCGACCAAGCCCGACAGGACCCGACAGGGCCCGACAGGGCCCGACAGAGCCCAGTTTAGCCCAGTAGAGCCCGACAGGGCCCGACAGAGCCCGTCAGAGCCCGACAGAGCCCGACAGGGCCCGACAGGGCCCAGTAGAGCCCGACAGAGCCCGACAGGGCCCGACAGGGCCCGACAGGGCCCAGTAGAGCCCGACAGAGCCCGACAGAGCCCGACAGAGCCCGACAGGGCCCGACAGGGCCCGACAGGGCCCAGTAGAGCCCGACAGAGCCCGACAGAGCCCGACAGGGCCCGACAGGGCCCAGTAGAGCCCGACAGAGCCCGACAGAGCCCGACAGAGCCCGACAGGGCCCGACCGGGCCCGACAGGGCCCGACAGGGCCCGACAGAGCCCGACAGGGCCCGACAGGGCCCAGTAGAGCCCGACAGAGCCCAGTAGAGCCCGACAGAGCCCGACAGAGCCCGACAGAGCCCAGTAGAGCCCAGTAGAGCCCGACAGAGCCCAGTAGAGCCCGACAGAGCCCGACAGGGCCCGACAGGGCCCGACAGGGCCCGACAGAGCCCGACAGAGCCCGACAGAGCCCGACAGGGCCCAGTAGAGCCCAGTAGAGCCCGACAGAGCCCAGTAGAGCCCGACAGAGCCCGACAGAGCCCGACAGGGCCCAGTAGAGCACGACAGAGCCCGACAGGGCCCAACAGAGCCCGACAGAGCCCGACAGGGCCCAGTAGATCCCAACAGAGCCCGACAGGGCCCGACAGGGCCCGACAGAGCCCGACAGAGCCCGACAGAGCCCGACAGGGCCCGACAGGGAACAGTAGAGCCCAGAAGAGCCCGACAGAGCCCGACAGGGATCAACAGAGCCCGACAGAGCCCGACAGAGCCCGACAGGGCCCGACAGGGCCCGACAGAGCCCAGTAGAGCCCGACAGAGCCCGACAGAGCCCGACAGAGCCCGACAGGGCCCGACAGGGCCCGACAGAGCCCGACAGAGCCCGACAGGGCCCGACAGAGCCCGACAGGGCCCGACAGGGCCCGACAGAGCCCGACAGAGCCCGACAGAGCCCGACAGGGCCCAGTAGAGCCCGACAGACCCCGACAGAGCCCGACAGAGCCCAACAGAGCCCAACAGAGCTCAGTAGAGCCCGACAGAGCCCGACAGAGCCCGACAGGGCTCGACACGGCCCAGTAGAGCCCGACAGAGCCCGACAGAGCCCGACAGAGCCCGACAGGGCCCGACAGGGCCCAGTAGAGCCCGACAGAGCCCGACAGAGCCCAGAAGAGCCCAGTAGAGCCCGACAGAGCCCGACAGAGCCCGACAGAGCCCGACAGGGCCCGACAGGGCCCAGTAGAGCCCAGTAGAGCCCGACAGAGTCCAGTAGAGCCCGACAGGGCCCGACAGAGCCCGACAGGGCCCGACAGGGCCCGACAGGGAACAGTAGAGCCCAGTAGAGCCCGACAGAGCCCGACAGAGCCCGACAGGGCCCGACAGAGCCCGACAGGGCCCGACAGGGCCCAGTAGAGCCCAGTAGAGCCTGACAGAGCCCGACAGAGCCCGACAGAGCCCGACAGAGCCCGACAGAGCCCGGCAGGGCCCGACAGGGAACAGTAGAGCCCAGTAGAGCCTAGTAGAGCCCGACAGAGCCCGATAGAGCCCGACAGAGCCCAGTAGAGCCCAGTAGAGCCCGACAGAGCCCAGTAGAGCCCGACAGGGCCCGACAGAGCCCGACAGAGCCCGACAGGGCCCGACAGGGCCCGACAGGGAACAGTAGAGCCCAGTAGAGCCCGACAGAGCCCGACAGAGCCCGACAGAGCCCGACAGGGAACAGTAGAGCCCAGTAGAGCCCGACAGAGCCTGACAGAGCCCGACAGGGCCCGACAGAGCCCAACAGAGCCCGACAGAGCCCGACAGGTCCCGACAGAGCCCAGTAGAGCCCAGTAGAGCCCGACAGAGCCCGACAGAGCCCGACAGGGCCCGACAGAGCCCGACAGAGCCCGACAGGGCCCGACAGGGCCCGACAGGGAACAGTAGAGCCCAGTAGAGCCCGACAGAGCCCGACAGAGCCCGACAGAGCCCGACAGGGCCCGACAGGGCCCGACAGGGCCCGACAGAGCCCGACAGGGCCCGACAGGGCCCGACAGGGCCCAGTAGAGCCCGACAGAGCCCGACAGAGCCCGACAGAGCCCGACAGGGCCCGACAGGGCCCGACAGAGCCCGACAGAGCCCAGTAGAGCCCAGTAGAGCCCGACAGAGCCCGAAAGAGCCCGACAGAGCCCGACAAGGCCCGGCAGGTCCCGACAGAGCCCAGTTTAGCCCAGTAGAGCCCGACAGAGCCCGACAGAGCCCGACAGAGCCCAGTAGAGTCCGACAGAGCCCGACAGAGCCCAGTAGAGCCCGACAGAGCCCGACCGAGCCCGACAGGACCCGACAGGGCCCGACAGGGCCCGACAGGGCCCAGTTTAGCCCAGTAGAGCCCGACAGGGCCCGACAGAGCCCGACAGAGCCCGACAGGGCCCGACAGGGCCCAGTAGAGCCCGACAGAGCCCGACAGGGCCCGACAGGGCCCGACAGGGCCCGACAGAGCCCGACAGGGCCCGACAGGGCCCGACAGGGCCCAGTAGAGCCCGACAGGGCCCGACAGGGCCCGACAGGGCCCGACAGGGCCCGACAGCCCCGACAGAGCCCGACAGAGCCCGACAGGGCCCGACAGAGCCCGACAGAGCCCGACAGAGCCCGACAGAGCCCGACAGGGCCCAGTAGAGCCCAGTAGAGCCCGACATAGCCCAGTAGAGCCCGACAGAGCCCGACAGAGCCCGACAGGGCCCGACAGGGCCCGACAGGGCCCGACAGAGCCCGACAGAGCCCGACAGAGCCCAGTAGAGCCCAGTAGAGCCCGACAGAGCCCGACAGAGCCCGACAGGGCCCGACAGGGCCCGACAGGGCCCGACAGGGCCCGACAGAGCCCGACAGAGCCCGACAGGGCCCAGTAGAGCACGACAGAGCCCGGCAGGGCCCGACAGGGCCCGACAGGGCCCGACAGGGAACAGTAGAGCCCAGAAGAGCCCGACAGAGCCCGACAGAGCCCGACAGGGCCCGACAGAGCCCGACAGAGCCCGACAGGGCCCGACAGGGCCCGACAGGGCCCAGTAGAGCCGAGTAGACCCCGACAGAGCCCCACAGAGCCCGACAGGGCCCGACAGGGCCCGACAGGGCCCGACAGAGCCCGACAGGGCCCGACAGGGCCCGACAGGGCCCGACAGAGCCCGACAGAGCCCGACAGAGCCCGACAGGGCCCAGTAGAGCCCGACAGACCCCGACAGAGCCCGACAGAGCCCAACAGAGCCCGACAGAGCCCAGTAGAGCCCGACAGAGCCCGACAGGGCCCGACAGGGCCCGACAGGGCCCGACAGAGCCCGACAGAACCCGACAGAGCCCGACAGAGCCCGTCAGAGCCCGTCAGGGCCCAGTAGAGCCCGACAGAGCCCGACAGAGCCCGACAGGGCCCAGTAGAGCCCGACAGACCGCGACAGAGCCCGACAGAGCCCAACAGAGCCCGACAGAGCCCAGTAGAGCCCGACAGAGCCCGACAGAGCCCGACAGAGCCCGACAGGGCCCGACAGGGCCCGACAGAGCCCGACAGAGCCCGACAGAGCCCGACAGGGCCCGACAGGGAACAGTAGAGCCCAGAAGAGCCCGACAGAGCCCGACAGGGATCAACAGAGCCCGACAGAGCCCGACAGAGCCCGACAGGGCCCGACAGGGCCCGACAGAGCCCAGTAGAGCCCGACAGAGCCCGACAGAGCCCGACAGAGCCCGACAGGGCCCGACAGGGCCCGACAGAGCCCGACAGAGCCCGACAGGGCCCGACAGAGCCCGACAGGGCCCGACAGGGCCCGACTAGAGCCCGACAGAGCCCGACAGAGCCCGACAGGGCCCAGTAGAGCCCGACAGACCCCGACAGAGCCCGACAGAGCCCAACAGAGCCCAACAGAGCTCAGTAGAGCCCGACAGAGCCCGACAGAGCCCGACAGGGCTCGACACGGCCCAGTAGAGCCCGACAGAGCCCGACAGAGCCCGACAGAGCCCGACAGGGCCCGACAGGGCCCAGTAGAGCCCGACAGAGCCCGACAGAGCCCAGAAGAGCCCAGTAGAGCCCGACAGAGCCCGACAGAGCCCGACAGAGCCCGACAGGGCCCAGTAGAGCCCAGTAGAGCCCGACAGAGTCCAGTAGAGCCCGACAGGGCCCGACAGAGCCCGACAGGGCCCGACAGGGCCCGACAGGGAACAGTAGAGCCCAGTAGAGCCCGACAGAGCCCGACAGAGCCCGACAGGGCCCGACAGAGCCCGACAGGGCCCGACAGGGCCCAGTAGAGCCCAGTAGAGCCTGACAGAGCCCGACAGAGCCCGACAGGGCCCGACTGAGCCCGACAGAGCCCGACAGAGCCCGACAGAGCCCGGCAGGGCCCGACAGGGAACAGTAGAGCCCAGTAGAGCCTAGTAGAGCCCGACAGAGCCCGATAGAGCCCGACAGAGCCCAGTAGAGCCCAGTAGAGCCCGACAGAGCCCAGTAGAGCCCGACAGGGCCCGACAGAGCCCGACAGAGCCCGACAGGGCCCGACAGGGCCCGACAGGGAACAGTAGAGCCCAGTAGAGCCCGACAGAGCCCGACAGAGCCCGACAGAGCCCGACAGGGAACAGTAGAGCCCAGTAGAGCCCGACAGAGCCTGACAGAGCCCGACAGGGCCCGACAGAGCCCAACAGAGCCCGACAGAGCCCGACAGGTCCCGACAGAGCCCAGTAGAGCCCAGTAGAGCCCGACAGAGCCCGACAGAGCCCGACAGGGCCCGACAGAGCCCGACAGAGCCCGACAGGGCCCGACAGGGCCCGACAGGGAACAGTAGAGCCCAGTAGAGCCCGACAGAGCCCGACAGAGCCCGACAGAGCCCGACAGGGCCCGACAGGGCCCGACAGGGCCCGACAGAGCCCGACAGAGCCCGACAGGGCCCGACAGGGCCCGACAGGGCCCAGTAGAGCCCGACAGAGCCCGACAGAGCCCGACAGAGCCCGACAGGGCCCGACAGGGCCCGACAGAGCCCGACAGAGCCCAGTAGAGCCCAGTAGAGCCCGACAGAGCCCGAAAGAGCCCGACAGAGCCCGACAAGGCCCGGCAGGTCCCGACAGAGCCCAGTTTAGCCCAGTAGAGCCCGACAGAGCCCGACAGAGCCCGACAGAGCCCAGTAGAGTCCGACAGAGCCCGACAGAGCCCAGTAGAGCCCGACAGAGCCCGACCGAGCCCGACAGGACCCGACAGGGCCCGACAGGGCCCGACAGGGCCCAGTTTAGCCCAGTAGAGCCCGACAGGGCCCGACAGAGCCCGACAGAGCCCGACAGGGCCCGACAGGGCCCAGTAGAGCCCGACAGAGCCCGACAGGGCCCGACAGGGCCCGACAGGGCCCGACAGAGCCCGACAGGGCCCGACAGGGCCCGACAGGGCCCAGTAGAGCCCGACAGGGCCCGACAGGGCCCGACAGGGCCCGACAGGGCCCGACAGCCCCGACAGAGCCCGACAGAGCCCGACAGGGCCCGACAGAGCCCGACAGAGCCCGACAGAGCCCGACAGAGCCCGACAGGGCCCAGTAGAGCCCAGTAGAGCCCGACATAGCCCAGTAGAGCCCGACAGAGCCCGACAGGGCCCGACAGGGCCCGACAGGGCCCGACAGAGCCCGACAGAGCCCGACAGAGCCCGACAGGGCCCGATAGGGCCCGACAGAGCCCGACAGAGCCCGACAGGGCCCAGTAGAGCCCAGTAGAGCCCGACAGAGTCCAGTAGAGCCCGACAGGGCCCGACAGAGCCCGACAGAGCCCGATAGGGCCCGACAGGGAACAGTAGAGCCCAGTAGAGCCCGACAGAGCCCGACAGAGCCCGACAGAGCCCGACAGGGCCCGACAGAGCCCGACAGGGCCCGACAGGGCCCAGTAGAGCCCAGTAGAGCCTCACAGAGCCCGACAGAGCCCGACAGGGCCCGACTGAGCCTGACAGAGCCCGACAGAGCCCGACAGAGCCCGGCAGGGCCCGACAGGGAACAGTAGAGCCCAGTAGAGCCTAGTAGAGCCCGACAGAGCCCGACAGAGCCCGACAGAGCCCAGTAGAGCCCAGTAGAGCCCGACAGAGCCCAGTAGAGCCCGACAGGGCCCGACAGGGCCCGACAGAGCCCGACAGAGCCCGACAGGGCCCGACAGGGCCCGACAGGGAACAGTAGAGCCCAGTAGAGCCCGACAGAGCCCGACAGAGCCCGACAGAGCCCGACAGAGCCCGACAGGGCCCGACAGGGCCCGACAGGGAACAGTAGAGCCCAGTAGAGCCCGACAGAGCCCGACAGAGCCCGACAGAGCCCGACAGGGAACAGTAGAGCCCAGTAGAGCCCGACAGAGCCTGACAGAGCCCGACAGGGCCCGACAGAGCCCGACAGAGCCCGACAGAGCCCGACAGAGCCCAGTAGAGCCCAGTAGAGCCCGACAGGGCCCGACAGAGCCCGACAGAGCCCGACAGAGCCCGACAGAGCCCGACAGGGCCCGACAGGGAACAGTAGAGCCCAGTAGAGCCCGACAGAGCCCGACAGAGCCCGACAGAGCCCGACAGAGCCCGACAGGGCCCGACAGGGCCCGACAGAGCCCGACAGGGCCCGACAGAGCCCGACAGAGCCCAGTAGAGCCCAGTAGAGCCCGACAGAGCCCGACAGGGCCCGACAGAGGCCGACAGAGGCCGACAGAGGCCGACAGAGGCCGACAGAGCCCGACAGAGCCCAGTAGAGCCCGACAGAGCCCGAAAGAGCCCGACAGAGCCCGACAGGGCCCGGCAGGGCCCGACAGGGCCCAGTTTAGCCCAGTAGAGCCCGACAGAGCCCGACAGAGCCCGACAGAGCCCAGTAGAGCCCGACAGAGCCCGACAGAGCCCGACAGAGCCCGACAGAGCCCAGTAGAGCCTGACAGAGCCCGACCAAGCCCGACAGGACCCGACAGGGCCCGACAGGGCCCGACAGAGCCCAGTTTAGCCCAGTAGAGCCCGACAGGGCCCGACAGAGCCCGTCAGAGCCCGACAGAGCCCGACAGGGCCCGACAGGGCCCAGTAGAGCCCGACAGAGCCCGACAGGGCCCGACAGGGCCCGACAGGGCCCAGTAGAGCCCGACAGAGCCCGACAGAGCCCGACAGAGCCCGACAGGGCCCGACAGGGCCCGACAGGGCCCAGTAGAGCCCGACAGAGCCCGACAGAGCCCGACAGGGCCCGACAGGGCCCAGTAGAGCCCGACAGAGCCCGACAGAGCCCGACAGAGCCCGACAGGGCCCGACCGGGCCCGACAGGGCCCGACAGGGCCCGACAGAGCCCGACAGGGCCCGACAGGGCCCAGTAGAGCCCGACAGAGCCCAGTAGAGCCCGACAGAGCCCGACAGAGCCCGACAGAGCCCAGTAGAGCCCAGTAGAGCCCGACAGAGCCCAGTAGAGCCCGACAGAGCCCGACAGGGCCCGACAGGGCCCGACAGGGCCCGACAGAGCCCGACAGAGCCCGACAGAGCCCGACAGGGCCCAGTAGAGCCCAGTAGAGCCCGACAGAGCCCAGTAGAGCCCGACAGAGCCCGACAGAGCCCGACAGGGCCCAGTAGAGCACGACAGAGCCCGACAGGGCCCAACAGAGCCCGACAGAGCCCGACAGGGCCCAGTAGATCCCAACAGAGCCCGACAGGGCCCGACAGGGCCCGACAGAGCCCGACAGAGCCCGACAGAGCCCGACAGGGCCCGACAGGGAACAGTAGAGCCCAGAAGAGCCCGACAGAGCCCGACAGGGATCAACAGAGCCCGACAGAGCCCGACAGAGCCCGACAGGGCCCGACAGGGCCCGACAGAGCCCAGTAGAGCCCGACAGAGCCCGACAGAGCCCGACAGAGCCCGACAGGGCCCGACAGGGCCCGACAGAGCCCGACAGAGCCCGACAGGGCCCGACAGAGCCCGACAGGGCCCGACAGGGCCCGACAGAGCCCGACAGAGCCCGACAGAGCCCGACAGGGCCCAGTAGAGCCCGACAGACCCCGACAGAGCCCGACAGAGCCCAACAGAGCCCAACAGAGCTCAGTAGAGCCCGACAGAGCCCGACAGAGCCCGACAGGGCTCGACACGGCCCAGTAGAGCCCGACAGAGCCCGACAGAGCCCGACAGAGCCCGACAGGGCCCGACAGGGCCCAGTAGAGCCCGACAGAGCCCGACAGAGCCCAGAAGAGCCCAGTAGAGCCCGACAGAGCCCGACAGAGCCCGACAGAGCCCGACAGGGCCCGACAGGGCCCAGTAGAGCCCAGTAGAGCCCGACAGAGCCCGACAGAGCCCGACAGGGCTCGACACGGCCCAGTAGAGCCCGACAGAGCCCGACAGAGCCCGACAGAGCCCGACAGGGCCCGACAGGGCCCAGTAGAGCCCAGTAGAGCCTGACAGAGCCCGACAGAGCCCGACAGGGCCCGACTGAGCCCGACAGAGCCCGACAGAGCCCGACAGAGCCCGGCAGGGCCCGACAGGGAACAGTAGAGCCCAGTAGAGCCTAGTAGAGCCCGACAGAGCCCGATAGAGCCCGACAGAGCCCAGTAGAGCCCAGTAGAGCCCGACAGAGCCCAGTAGAGCCCGACAGGGCCCGACAGAGCCCGACAGAGCCCGACAGGGCCCGACAGGGCCCGACAGGGAACAGTAGAGCCCAGTAGAGCCCGACAGAGCCCGACAGAGCCCGACAGAGCCCGACAGGGAACAGTAGAGCCCAGTAGAGCCCGACAGAGCCTGACAGAGCCCGACAGGGCCCGACAGAGCCCAACAGAGCCCGACAGAGCCCGACAGGTCCCGACAGAGCCCAGTAGAGCCCAGTAGAGCCCGACAGAGCCCGACAGAGCCCGACAGGGCCCGACAGAGCCCGACAGAGCCCGACAGGGCCCGACAGGGCCCGACAGGGAACAGTAGAGCCCAGTAGAGCCCGACAGAGCCCGACAGAGCCCGACAGAGCCCGACAGGGCCCGACAGGGCCCGACAGGGCCCGACAGAGCCCGACAGAGCCCGACAGGGCCCGACAGGGCCCGACAGGGCCCAGTAGAGCCCGACAGAGCCCGACAGAGCCCGACAGAGCCCGACAGGGCCCGACAGGGCCCGACAGAGCCCGACAGAGCCCAGTAGAGCCCAGTAGAGCCCGACAGAGCCCGAAAGAGCCCGACAGAGCCCGACAAGGCCCGGCAGGTCCCGACAGAGCCCAGTTTAGCCCAGTAGAGCCCGACAGAGCCCGACAGAGCCCGACAGAGCCCAGTAGAGTCCGACAGAGCCCGACAGAGCCCAGTAGAGCCCGACAGAGCCCGACCGAGCCCGACAGGACCCGACAGGGCCCGACAGGGCCCGACAGGGCCCAGTTTAGCCCAGTAGAGCCCGACAGGGCCCGACAGAGCCCGACAGAGCCCGACAGGGCCCGACAGGGCCCAGTAGAGCCCGACAGAGCCCGACAGGGCCCGACAGGGCCCGACAGGGCCCGACAGAGCCCGACAGGGCCCGACAGGGCCCGACAGGGCCCAGTAGAGCCCGACAGGGCCCGACAGGGCCCGACAGGGCCCGACAGGGCCCGACAGCCCCGACAGAGCCCGACAGAGCCCGACAGGGCCCGACAGAGCCCGACAGAGCCCGACAGAGCCCGACAGAGCCCGACAGGGCCCAGTAGAGCCCAGTAGAGCCCGACATAGCCCAGTAGAGCCCGACAGAGCCCGACAGAGCCCGACAGGGCCCGACAGGGCCCGACAGGGCCCGACAGAGCCCGACAGAGCCCGACAGAGCCCGACAGGGCCCGATAGGGCCCGACAGAGCCCGACAGAGCCCGACAGGGCCCAGTAGAGCCCAGTAGAGCCCGACAGAGTCCAGTAGAGCCCGACAGGGCCCGACAGAGCCCGACAGAGCCCGATAGGGTCCGACAGGGAACAGTAGAGCCCAGTAGAGCCCGACAGAGCCCGACAGAGCCCGACAGAGCCCGACAGGGCCCGACAGAGCCCGACAGGGCCCGACAGGGCCCAGTAGAGCCCAGTAGAGCCTCACAGAGCCCGACAGAGCCCGACAGGGCCCGACTGAGCCCGACAGAGCCCGACAGAGCCCGACAGAGCCCGGCAGGGCCCGACAGGGAACAGTAGAGCCCAGTAGAGCCTAGTAGAGCCCGACAGAGCCCGACAGAGCCCGACAGAGCCCAGTAGAGCCCAGTAGAGCCCGACAGAGCCCAGTAGAGCCCGACAGGGCCCGACAGGGCCCGACAGAGCCCGACAGAGCCCGACAGGGCCCGACAGGGCCCGACAGGGAACAGTAGAGCCCAGTAGAGCCCGACAGAGCCCGACAGAGCCCGACAGAGCCCGACAGAGCCCGACAGGGCCCGACAGGGCCCGACAGGGAACAGTAGAGCCCAGTAGAGCCCGACAGAGCCCGACAGAGCCCGACAGAGCCCGACAGGGAACAGTAGAGCCCAGTAGAGCCCGACAGAGCCTGACAGAGCCCGACAGGGCCCGACAGAGCCCGACAGAGCCCGACAGAGCCCGACAGAGCCCAGTAGAGCCCAGTAGAGCCCGACAGGGCCCGACAGAGCCCGACAGAGCCCGACAGAGCCCGACAGGGCCCGACAGGGCCCGACAGAGCCCGACAGGGCCCGACAGAGCCCGACAGAGCCCAGTAGAGCCCAGTAGAGCCCGACAGAGCCCGACAGGGCCCGACAGAGCCCGACAGAGCCCGACAGGGCCCGACAGGGCCCGACAGAGCCCGACAGGGCCCGACAGAGCCCGACAGAGCCCAGTAGAGCCCAGTAGAGCCCGACAGAGCCCGACAGGGCCCGACAGAGGCCGACAGAGGCCGACAGAGGCCGACAGAGGCCGACAGAGCCCGACAGAGCCCAGTAGAGCCCGACAGAGCCCGAAAGAGCCCGACAGAGCCCGACAGGGCCCGGCAGGGCCCGACAGGGCCCAGTTTAGCCCAGTAGAGCCCGACAGAGCCCGACAGAGCCCGACAGAGCCCAGTAGAGCCCGACAGAGCCCGACAGAGCCCGACAGAGCCCGACAGAGCCCAGTAGAGCCTGACAGAGCCCGACCAAGCCCGACAGGACCCGACAGGGCCCGACAGGGCCCGACAGAGCCCAGTTTAGCCCAGTAGAGCCCGACAGGGCCCGACAGAGCCCGTCAGAGCCCGACAGAGCCCGACAGGGCCCGACAGGGCCCAGTAGAGCCCGACAGAGCCCGACAGGGCCCGACAGGGCCCGACAGGGCCCAGTAGAGCCCGACAGAGCCCGACAGAGCCCGACAGAGCCCGACAGGGCCCGACAGGGCCCGACAGGGCCCAGTAGAGCCCGACAGAGCCCGACAGAGCCCGACAGGGCCCGACAGGGCCCAGTAGAGCCCGACAGAGCCCGACAGAGCCCGACAGAGCCCGACAGGGCCCGACCGGGCCCGACAGGGCCCGACAGGGCCCGACAGAGCCCGACAGGGCCCGACAGGGCCCAGTAGAGCCCGACAGAGCCCAGTAGAGCCCGACAGAGCCCGACAGAGCCCGACAGAGCCCAGTAGAGCCCAGTAGAGCCCGACAGAGCCCAGTAGAGCCCGACAGAGCCCGACAGGGCCCGACAGGGCCCGACAGGGCCCGACAGAGCCCGACAGAGCCCGACAGAGCCCGACAGGGCCCAGTAGAGCCCAGTAGAGCCCGACAGAGCCCAGTAGAGCCCGACAGAGCCCGACAGAGCCCGACAGGGCCCAGTAGAGCACGACAGAGCCCGACAGGGCCCAACAGAGCCCGACAGAGCCCGACAGGGCCCAGTAGATCCCAACAGAGCCCGACAGGGCCCGACAGGGCCCGACAGAGCCCGACAGAGCCCGACAGAGCCCGACAGGGCCCGACAGGGAACAGTAGAGCCCAGAAGAGCCCGACAGAGCCCGACAGGGATCAACAGAGCCCGACAGAGCCCGACAGAGCCCGACAGGGCCCGACAGGGCCCGACAGAGCCCAGTAGAGCCCGACAGAGCCCGACAGAGCCCGACAGAGCCCGACAGGGCCCGACAGGGCCCGACAGAGCCCGACAGAGCCCGACAGGGCCCGACAGAGCCCGACAGGGCCCGACAGGGCCCGACAGAGCCCGACAGAGCCCGACAGAGCCCGACAGGGCCCAGTAGAGCCCGACAGACCCCGACAGAGCCCGACAGAGCCCAACAGAGCCCAACAGAGCTCAGTAGAGCCCGACAGAGCCCGACAGAGCCCGACAGGGCTCGACACGGCCCAGTAGAGCCCGACAGAGCCCGACAGAGCCCGACAGGGCCCGACAGAACCCGACAGAGCCCGACAGAGCCCAGTAGAGCCCGACAGAGCCCGACAGAGCCCGACAGAGCCCGACAGAGCCCGACAGGGCCCGACAGAGCCCGACAGGGCCCGACAGGGCCCGACTAGAGCCCGACAGAGCCCGACAGAGCCCGACAGGGCCCAGTAGAGCCCGACAGACCCCGACAGAGCCCGACAGAGCCCAACAGAGCCCAACAGAGCTCAGTAGAGCCCGACAGAGCCCGACAGAGCCCGACAGGGCTCGACACGGCCCAGTAGAGCCCGACAGAGCCCGACAGAGCCCGACAGAGCCCGACAGGGCCCGACAGGGCCCAGTAGAGCCCGACAGAGCCCGACAGAGCCCAGAAGAGCCCAGTAGAGCCCGACAGAGCCCGACAGAGCCCGACAGAGCCCGACAGGGCCCAGTAGAGCCCAGTAGAGCCCGACAGAGTCCAGTAGAGCCCGACAGGGCCCGACAGAGCCCGACAGGGCCCGACAGGGCCCGACAGGGAACAGTAGAGCCCAGTAGAGCCCGACAGAGCCCGACAGAGCCCGACAGGGCCCGACAGAGCCCGACAGGGCCCGACAGGGCCCAGTAGAGCCCAGTAGAGCCTGACAGAGCCCGACAGAGCCCGACAGGGCCGACTGAGCCCGACAGAGCCCGACAGAGCCCGACAGAGCCCGGCAGGGCCCGACAGGGAACAGTAGAGCCCAGTAGAGCCTAGTAGAGCCCGACAGAGCCCGATAGAGCCCGACAGAGCCCAGTAGAGCCCAGTAGAGCCCGACAGAGCCCAGTAGAGCCCGACAGGGCCCGACAGAGCCCGACAGAGCCCGACAGGGCCCGACAGGGCCCGACAGGGAACAGTGGAGCCCAGTAGAGCCCGACAGAGCCCGACAGAGCCCGACAGAGCCCGACAGGGAACAGTAGAGCCCAGTAGAGCCCGACAGAGCCTGACAGAGCCCGACAGGGCCCGACAGAGCCCAACAGAGCCCGACAGAGCCCGACAGGTCCCGACAGAGCCCAGTAGAGCCCAGTAGAGCCCGACAGAGCCCGACAGAGCCCGACAGGGCCCGACAGAGCCCGACAGAGCCCGACAGGGCCCGACAGGGCCCGACAGGGAACAGTAGAGCCCAGTAGAGCCCGACAGAGCCCGACAGAGCCCGACAGAGCCCGACAGGGCCCGACAGGGCCCGACAGGGCCCGACAGAGCCCGACAGAGCCCGACAGGGCCCGACAGGGCCCGACAGGGCCCAGTAGAGCCCGACAGAGCCCGACAGAGCCCGACAGAGCCCGACAGGGCCCGACAGGGCCCGACAGAGCCCGACAGAGCCCAGTAGAGCCCAGTAGAGCCCGACAGAGCCCGAAAGAGCCCGACAGAGCCCGACAAGGCCCGGCAGGTCCCGACAGAGCCCAGTTTAGCCCAGTAGAGCCCGACAGAGCCCGACAGAGCCCGACAGAGCCCAGTAGAGTCCGACAGAGCCCGACAGAGCCCAGTAGAGCCCGACAGAGCCCGACCGAGCCCGACAGGACCCGACAGGGCCCGACAGGGCCCGACAGGGCCCAGTTTAGCCCAGTAGAGCCCGACAGGGCCCGACAGAGCCCGACAGAGCCCGACAGGGCCCGACAGGGCCCAGTAGAGCCCGACAGAGCCCGACAGGGCCCGACAGGGCCCGACAGGGCCCGACAGAGCCCGACAGGGCCCGACAGGGCCCGACAGGGCCCAGTAGAGCCCGACAGGGCCCGACAGGCCCGACAGGGCCCGACAGGGCCCGACAGCCCCGACAGAGCCCGACAGAGCCCGACAGGGCCCGACAGAGCCCGACAGAGCCCGACAGAGCCCGACAGAGCCCGACAGGGCCCAGTAGAGCCCAGTAGAGCCCGACATAGCCCAGTAGAGCCCGACAGAGCCCGACAGAGCCCGACAGGGCCCGACAGGGCCCGACAGGGCCCGACAGAGCCCGACAGAGCCCGACAGAGCCCGACAGGGCCCGATAGGGCCCGACAGAGCCCGACAGAGCCCGACAGGGCCCAGTAGAGCCCAGTAGAGCCCGACAGAGTCCAGTAGAGCCCGACAGGGCCCGACAGAGCCCGACAGAGCCCGATAGGGCCCGACAGGGAACAGTAGAGCCCAGTAGAGCCCGACAGAGCCCGACAGAGCCCGACAGAGCCCGACAGGGCCCGACAGAGCCCGACAGGGCCCGACAGGGCCCAGTAGAGCCCAGTAGAGCCTCACAGAGCCCGACAGAGCCCGACAGGGCCCGACTGAGCCCGACAGAGCCCGACAGAGCCCGACAGAGCCCGGCAGGGCCCGACAGGGAACAGTAGAGCCCAGTAGAGCCTAGTAGAGCCCGACAGAGCCCGACAGAGCCCGACAGAGCCCAGTAGAGCCCAGTAGAGCCCGACAGAGCCCAGTAGAGCCCGACAGGGCCCGACAGGGCCCGACAGAGCCCGACAGAGCCCGACAGGGCCCGACAGGGCCCGACAGGGAACAGTAGAGCCCAGTAGAGCCCGACAGAGCCCGACAGAGCCCGACAGAGCCCGACAGAGCCCGACAGGGCCCGACAGGGCCCGACAGGGAACAGTAGAGCCCAGTAGAGCCCGACAGAGCCCGACAGAGCCCGACAGAGCCCGACAGGGAACAGTAGAGCCCAGTAGAGCCCGACAGAGCCTGACAGAGCCCGACAGGGCCCGACAGAGCCCGACAGAGCCCGACAGAGCCCGACAGAGCCCAGTAGAGCCCAGTAGAGCCCGACAGGGCCCGACAGAGCCCGACAGAGCCCGACAGAGCCCGACAGAGCCCGACAGGGCCCGACAGGGAACAGTAGAGCCCAGTAGAGCCCGACAGAGCCCGACAGAGCCCGACAGAGCCCGACAGAGCCCGACAGGGCCCGACAGGGCCCGACAGAGCCCGACAGGGCCGACAGAGCCCGACAGAGCCCAGTAGAGCCCAGTAGAGCCCGACAGAGCCCGACAGGGCCCGACAGAGGCCGACAGAGGCCGACAGAGGCCGACAGAGGCCGACAGAGCCCGACAGAGCCCAGTAGAGCCCGACAGAGCCCGAAAGAGCCCGACAGAGCCCGACAGGGCCCGGCAGGGCCCGACAGGGCCCAGTTTAGCCCAGTAGAGCCCGACAGAGCCCGACAGAGCCCGACAGAGCCCAGTAGAGCCCGACAGAGCCCGACAGAGCCCGACAGAGCCCGACAGAGCCCAGTAGAGCCTGACAGAGCCCGACCAAGCCCGACAGGACCCGACAGGGCCCGACAGGGCCCGACAGAGCCCAGTTTAGCCCAGTAGAGCCCGACAGGGCCCGACAGAGCCCGTCAGAGCCCGACAGAGCCCGACAGGGCCCGACAGGGCCCAGTAGAGCCCGACAGAGCCCGACAGGGCCCGACAGGGCCCGACAGGGCCCAGTAGAGCCCGACAGAGCCCGACAGAGCCCGACAGAGCCCGACAGGGCCCGACAGGGCCCGACAGGGCCCAGTAGAGCCCGACAGAGCCCGACAGAGCCCGACAGGGCCCGACAGGGCCCAGTAGAGCCCGACAGAGCCCGACAGAGCCCGACAGAGCCCGACAGGGCCCGACCGGGCCCGACAGGGCCCGACAGGGCCCGACAGAGCCCGACAGGGCCCGACAGGGCCCAGTAGAGCCCGACAGAGCCCAGTAGAGCCCGACAGAGCCCGACAGAGCCCGACAGAGCCCAGTAGAGCCCAGTAGAGCCCGACAGAGCCCAGTAGAGCCCGACAGAGCCCGACAGGGCCCGACAGGGCCCGACAGGGCCCGACAGAGCCCGACAGAGCCCGACAGAGCCCGACAGGGCCCAGTAGAGCCCAGTAGAGCCCGACAGAGCCCAGTAGAGCCCGACAGAGCCCGACAGAGCCCGACAGGGCCCAGTAGAGCACGACAGAGCCCGACAGGGCCCAACAGAGCCCGACAGAGCCCGACAGGGCCCAGTAGATCCCAACAGAGCCCGACAGGGCCCGACAGGGCCCGACAGAGCCCGACAGAGCCCGACAGAGCCCGACAGGGCCCGACAGGGAACAGTAGAGCCCAGAAGAGCCCGACAGAGCCCGACAGGGATCAACAGAGCCCGACAGAGCCCGACAGAGCCCGACAGGGCCCGACAGGGCCCGACAGAGCCCAGTAGAGCCCGACAGAGCCCGACAGAGCCCGACAGGGCCCGACAGGGCCCGACAGAGCCCGACAGAGCCCGACAGGGCCCGACAGAGCCCGACAGGGCCCGACAGGGCCCGACAGAGCCCGACAGAGCCCGACAGAGCCCGACAGGGCCCAGTAGAGCCCGACAGACCCCGACAGAGCCCGACAGAGCCCAACAGAGCCCAACAGAGCTCAGTAGAGCCCGACAGAGCCCGACAGAGCCCGACAGGCTCGACACGGCCCAGTAGAGCCCGACAGAGCCCGACAGAGCCCGACAGAGCCCGACAGGGCCCGACAGGGCCCAGTAGAGCCCGACAGAGCCCGACAGAGCCCAGAAGAGCCCAGTAGAGCCCGACAGAGCCCGACAGAGCCCGACAGAGCCCGACAGGGCCCGACAGGGCCCAGTAGAGCCCAGTAGAGCCCGACAGAGTCCAGTAGAGCCCGACAGGGCCCGACAGAGCCCGACAGGGCCCGACAGGGCCCGACAGGGAACAGTAGAGCCCAGTAGAGCCCGACAGAGCCCGACAGAGCCCGACAGGGCCCGACAGAGCCCGACAGGGCCCGACAGGGCCCAGTAGAGCCCAGTAGAGCCTGACAGAGCCCGACAGAGCCCGACAGGGCCCGACTGAGCCCGACAGAGCCCGACAGAGCCCGACAGAGCCCGGCAGGGCCCGACAGGGAACAGTAGAGCCCAGTAGAGCCTAGTAGAGCCCGACAGAGCCCGATAGAGCCCGACAGAGCCCAGTAGAGCCCAGTAGAGCCCGACAGAGCCCAGTAGAGCCCGACAGGGCCCGACAGAGCCCGACAGAGCCCGACAGGGCCCGACAGGGCCCGACAGGGAACAGTAGAGCCCAGTAGAGCCCGACAGAGCCCGACAGAGCCCGACAGAGCCCGACAGGGAACAGTAGAGCCCAGTAGAGCCCGACAGAGCCTGACAGAGCCCGACAGGGCCCGACAGAGCCCAACAGAGCCCGACAGAGCCCGACAGGTCCCGACAGAGCCCAGTAGAGCCCAGTAGAGCCCGACAGAGCCCGACAGAGCCCGACAGGGCCCGACAGAGCCCGACAGAGCCCGACAGGGCCCGACAGGGCCCGACAGGGAACAGTAGAGCCCAGTAGAGCCCGACAGAGCCCGACAGAGCCCGACAGAGCCCGACAGGGCCCGACAGGGCCCGACAGGGCCCGACAGAGCCCGACAGAGCCCGACAGGGCCCGACAGGGCCCGACAGGGCCCAGTAGAGCCCGACAGAGCCCGACAGAGCCCGACAGAGCCCGACAGGGCCCGACAGGGCCCGACAGAGCCCGACAGAGCCCAGTAGAGCCCAGTAGAGCCCGACAGAGCCCGAAAGAGCCCGACAGAGCCCGACAAGGCCCGGCAGGTCCCGACAGAGCCCAGTTTAGCCCAGTAGAGCCCGACAGAGCCCGACAGAGCCCGACAGAGCCCAGTAGAGTCCGACAGAGCCCGACAGAGCCCAGTAGAGCCCGACAGAGCCCGACCGAGCCCGACAGGACCCGACAGGGCCCGACAGGGCCCGACAGGGCCCAGTTTAGCCCAGTAGAGCCCGACAGGGCCCGACAGAGCCCGACAGAGCCCGACAGGGCCCGACAGGGCCCAGTAGAGCCCGACAGAGCCCGACAGGGCCCGACAGGGCCCGACAGGGCCCGACAGGGCCCGACAGGGCCCAGTAGAGCCCGACAGGGCCCGACAGGGCCCGACAGGGCCCGACAGGGCCCGACAGCCCCGACAGAGCCCGACAGAGCCCGACAGGGCCCGACAGAGCCCGACAGAGCCCGACAGAGCCCGACAGAGCCCGACAGGGCCCAGTAGAGCCCAGTAGAGCCCGACATAGCCCAGTAGAGCCCGACAGAGCCCGACAGAGCCCGACAGGGCCCGACAGGGCCCGACAGGGCCCGACAGAGCCCGACAGAGCCCGACAGAGCCCGACAGGGCCCGATAGGGCCCGACAGAGCCCGACAGAGCCCGACAGGGCCCAGTAGAGCCCAGTAGAGCCCGACAGAGTCCAGTAGAGCCCGACAGGGCCCGACAGAGCCCGACAGAGCCCGATAGGGCCCGACAGGGAACAGTAGAGCCCAGTAGAGCCCGACAGAGCCCGACAGAGCCCGACAGAGCCCGACAGGGCCCGACAGAGCCCGACAGGGCCCGACAGGGCCCAGTAGAGCCCAGTAGAGCCTCACAGAGCCCGACAGAGCCCGACAGGGCCCGACTGAGCCCGACAGAGCCCGACAGAGCCCGACAGAGCCCGGCAGGGCCCGACAGGGAACAGTAGAGCCCAGTAGAGCCTAGTAGAGCCCGACAGAGCCCGACAGAGCCCGACAGAGCCCAGTAGAGCCCAGTAGAGCCCGACAGAGCCCAGTAGAGCCCGACAGGGCCCGACAGGGCCCGACAGAGCCCGACAGAGCCCGACAGGGCCCGACAGGGCCCGACAGGGAACAGTAGAGCCCAGTAGAGCCCGACAGAGCCCGACAGAGCCCGACAGAGCCCGACAGAGCCCGACAGGGCCCGACAGGGCCCGACAGGGAACAGTAGAGCCCAGTAGAGCCCGACAGAGCCCGACAGAGCCCGACAGAGCCCGACAGGGAACAGTAGAGCCCAGTAGAGCCCGACAGAGCCTGACAGAGCCCGACAGGGCCCGACAGAGCCCGACAGAGCCCGACAGAGCCCGACAGAGCCCAGTAGAGCCCAGTAGAGCCCGACAGGGCCCGACAGAGCCCGACAGAGCCCGACAGAGCCCGACAGGGCCCGACAGGGCCCGACAGAGCCCGACAGGGCCCGACAGAGCCCGACAGAGCCCAGTAGAGCCCAGTAGAGCCCGACAGAGCCCGACAGGGCCCGACAGAGCCCGACAGAGCCCGACAGGGCCCGACAGGGCCCGACAGAGCCCGACAGGGCCCGACAGAGCCCGACAGAGCCCAGTAGAGCCCAGTAGAGCCCGACAGAGCCCGACAGGGCCCGACAGAGGCCGACAGAGGCCGACAGAGGCCGACAGAGGCCGACAGAGCCCGACAGAGCCCAGTAGAGCCCGACAGAGCCCGAAAGAGCCCGACAGAGCCCGACAGGGCCCGGCAGGGCCCGACAGGGCCCAGTTTAGCCCAGTAGAGCCCGACAGAGCCCGACAGAGCCCGACAGAGCCCAGTAGAGCCCGACAGAGCCCGACAGAGCCCGACAGAGCCCGACAGAGCCCAGTAGAGCCTGACAGAGCCCGACCAAGCCCGACAGGACCCGACAGGGCCCGACAGGGCCCGACAGAGCCCAGTTTAGCCCAGTAGAGCCCGACAGGGCCCGACAGAGCCCGTCAGAGCCCGACAGAGCCCGACAGGGCCCGACAGGGCCCAGTAGAGCCCGACAGAGCCCGACAGGGCCCGACAGGGCCCGACAGGGCCCAGTAGAGCCCGACAGAGCCCGACAGAGCCCGACAGAGCCCGACAGGGCCCGACAGGGCCCGACAGGGCCCAGTAGAGCCCGACAGAGCCCGACAGAGCCCGACAGGGCCCGACAGGGCCCAGTAGAGCCCGACAGAGCCCGACAGAGCCCGACAGAGCCCGACAGGGCCCGACCGGGCCCGACAGGGCCCGACAGGGCCCGACAGAGCCCGACAGGGCCCGACAGGGCCCAGTAGAGCCCGACAGAGCCCAGTAGAGCCCGACAGAGCCCGACAGAGCCCGACAGAGCCCAGTAGAGCCCAGTAGAGCCCGACAGAGCCCAGTAGAGCCCGACAGAGCCCGACAGGGCCCGACAGGGCCCGACAGGGCCCGACAGAGCCAGACAGAGCCCGACAGAGCCCGACAGGGCCCAGTAGAGCCCAGTAGAGCCCGACAGAGCCCAGTAGAGCCCGACAGAGCCCGACAGAGCCCGACAGGGCCCAGTAGAGCACGACAGAGCCCGACAGGGCCCAACAGAGCCCGACAGAGCCCGACAGGGCCCAGTAGATCCCAACAGAGCCCGACAGGGCCCGACAGGGCCCGACAGAGCCCGACAGAGCCCGACAGAGCCCGACAGGGCCCGACAGGGAACAGTAGAGCCCAGAAGAGCCCGACAGAGCCCGACAGGGATCAACAGAGCCCGACAGAGCCCGACAGAGCCCGACAGGGCCCGACAGGGCCCGACAGAGCCCAGTAGAGCCCGACAGAGCCCGACAGAGCCCGACAGAGCCCGACAGGGCCCGACAGGGCCCGACAGAGCCCGACAGAGCCCGACAGGGCCCGACAGAGCCCGACAGGGCCCGACAGGGCCCGACAGAGCCCGACAGAGCCCGACAGAGCCCGACAGGGCCCAGTAGAGCCCGACAGACCCCGACAGAGCCCGACAGAGCCCAACAGAGCCCAACAGAGCTCAGTAGAGCCCGACAGAGCCCGACAGAGCCCGACAGGGCTCGACACGGCCCAGTAGAGCCCGACAGAGCCCGACAGAGCCCGACAGAGCCCGACAGGGCCCGACAGGGCCCAGTAGAGCCCGACAGAGCCCGACAGAGCCCAGAAGAGCCCAGTAGAGCCCGACAGAGCCCGACAGAGCCCGACAGAGCCCGACAGGGCCCGACAGGGCCCAGTAGAGCCCAGTAGAGCCCGACAGAGTCCAGTAGAGCCCGACAGGGCCCGACAGAGCCCGACAGGGCCCGACAGGGAACAGTAGAGCCCAGTAGAGCCCGACAGAGCCCGACAGAGCCCGACAGGGCCCGACAGAGCCCGACAGGGCCCGACAGGGCCCAGTAGAGCCCAGTAGAGCCTGACAGAGCCCGACAGAGCCCGACAGAGCCCGACAGAGCCCGACAGAGCCCGACAGAGCCCGGCAGGGCCCGACAGGGAACAGTAGAGCCCAGTAGAGCCTAGTAGAGCCCGACAGAGCCCGATAGAGCCCGACAGAGCCCAGTAGAGCCCAGTAGAGCCCGACAGAGCCCAGTAGAGCCCGATAGGGCCCGACAGAGCCCGACAGAGCCCGACAGGGCCCGACAGGGCCCGACAGGGAACAGTAGAGCCCAGTAGAGCCCGACAGAGCCCGACAGAGCCCGACAGAGCCCGACAGGGAACAGTAGAGCCCAGTAGAGCCCGACAGAGCCTGACAGAGCCCGACAGGGCCCGACAGAGCCCAACAGAGCCCGACAGAGCCCGACAGGTCCCGACAGAGCCCAGTAGAGCCCAGTAGAGCCCGACAGAGCCCGACAGAGCCCGACAGGGCCCGACAGAGCCCGACAGAGCCCGACAGGGCCCGACAGGGCCCGACAGGGAACAGTAGAGCCCAGTAGAGCCCGACAGAGCCCGACAGAGCCCGACAGAGCCCGACAGGGCCCGACAGGGCCCGACAGGGCCCGACAGAGCCCGACAGAGCCCGACAGGGCCCGACAGGGCCCGACAGGGCCCAGTAGAGCCCGACAGAGCCCGACAGAGCCCGACAGAGCCCGACAGGGCCCGACAGGGCCCGACAGAGCCCGACAGAGCCCAGTAGAGCCCAGTAGAGCCCGACAGAGCCCGAAAGAGCCCGACAGAGCCCGACAAGGCCCGGCAGGTCCCGACAGAGCCCAGTTTAGCCCAGTAGAGCCCGACAGAGCCCGACAGAGCCCGACAGAGCCCAGTAGAGTCCGACAGAGCCCGACAGAGCCCAGTAGAGCCCGACAGAGCCCGACCGAGCCCGACAGGACCCGACAGGGCCCGACAGGGCCCGACAGGGCCCAGTTTAGCCCAGTAGAGCCCGACAGGGCCCGACAGAGCCCGACAGAGCCCGACAGGGCCCGACAGGGCCCAGTAGAGCCCGACAGAGCCCGACAGGGCCCGACAGGGCCCGATAGGGCCCGACAGAGCCCGACAGGGCCCGACAGGGCCCGACAGGGCCCAGTAGAGCCCGACAGGGCCCGACAGGGCCCGACAGGGCCCGACAGGGCCCGACAGCCCCGACAGAGCCCGACAGAGCCCGACAGGGCCCGACAGAGCCCGACAGAGCCCGACAGAGCCCGACAGAGCCCGACAGGGCCCAGTAGAGCCCAGTAGAGCCCGACATAGCCCAGTAGAGCCCGACAGAGCCCGACAGAGCCCGACAGGGCCCGACAGGGCCCGACAGGGCCCGACAGAGCCCGACAGAGCCCAGTAGAGCCCAGTAGAGCCCGACAGAGCCCGACAGAGCCCGACAGGGCCCGACAGGGCCCGACAGGGCCCGACAGGGCCCGACAGAGCCCGACAGAGCCCGACAGGGCCCAGTAGAGCACGACAGAGCCCGGCAGGGCCCGACAGGGCCCGACAGGGCCCGACAGGGCCCGACAGGGCCCGACAGGGAACAGTAGAGCCCAGAAGAGCCCGACAGAGCCCGACAGAGCCCGACAGGGCCCGACAGAGCCCGACAGAGCCCGACAGGGCCCGACAGGGCCCGACAGGGCCCAGTAGAGCCGAGTAGACCCCGACAGAGCCCCACAGAGCCCGACAGGGCCCGACAGGGCCCGACAGGGCCCGACAGAGCCCGACAGGGCCCGACAGGGCCCGACAGGGCCCGACAGAGCCCGACAGAGCCCGACAGAGCCCGACAGGGCCCAGTAGAGCCCGACAGACCCCGACAGAGCCCGACAGAGCCCAACAGAGCCCGACAGAGCCCAGTAGAGCCCGACAGAGCCCGACAGGGCCCGACAGGGCCCGACAGGGCCCGACAGAGCCCGACAGAACCCGACAGAGCCCGACAGAGCCCGTCAGAGCCCGTCAGGGCCCAGTAGAGCCCGACAGAGCCCGACAGAGCCCGACAGGGCCCAGTAGAGCCCGACAGACCGCGACAGAGCCCGACAGAGCCCAACAGAGCCCGACAGAGCCCAGTAGAGCCCGACAGAGCCCGACAGAGCCCGACAGAGCCCGACAGGGCCCGACAGGGCCCGACAGAGCCCGACAGAGCCCGACAGAGCCCGACAGGGCCCGACAGGGAACAGTAGAGCCCAGAAGAGCCCGACAGAGCCCGACAGGGATCAACAGAGCCCGACAGAGCCCGACAGAGCCCGACAGGGCCCGACAGGGCCCGACAGAGCCCAGTAGAGCCCGACAGAGCCCGACAGAGCCCGACAGAGCCCGACAGGGCCCGACAGGGCCCGACAGAGCCCGACAGAGCCCGACAGGGCCCGACAGAGCCCGACAGGGCCCGACAGGGCCCGACTAGAGCCCGACAGAGCCCGACAGAGCCCGACAGGGCCCAGTAGAGCCCGACAGACCCCGACAGAGCCCGACAGAGCCCAACAGAGCCCAACAGAGCTCAGTAGAGCCCGACAGAGCCCGACAGAGCCCGACAGGGCTCGACACGGCCCAGTAGAGCCCGACAGAGCCCGACAGAGCCCGACAGAGCCCGACAGGGCCCGACAGGGCCCAGTAGAGCCCGACAGAGCCCGACAGAGCCCAGAAGAGCCCAGTAGAGCCCGACAGAGCCCGACAGAGCCCGACAGAGCCCGACAGGGCCCAGTAGAGCCCAGTAGAGCCCGACAGAGTCCAGTAGAGCCCGACAGGGCCCGACAGAGCCCGACAGGGCCCGACAGGGCCCGACAGGGAACAGTAGAGCCCAGTAGAGCCCGACAGAGCCCGACAGAGCCCGACAGGGCCCGACAGAGCCCGACAGGGCCCGACAGGGCCCAGTAGAGCCCAGTAGAGCCTGACAGAGCCCGACAGAGCCCGACAGGGCCCGACTGAGCCCGACAGAACCCGACAGAGCCCGACAGAGCCCGGCAGGGCCCGACAGGGAACAGTAGAGCCCAGTAGAGCCTAGTAGAGCCCGACAGAGCCCGATAGAGCCCGACAGAGCCCAGTAGAGCCCAGTAGAGCCCGACAGAGCCCAGTAGAGCCCGACAGGGCCCGACAGAGCCCGACAGAGCCCGACAGGGCCCGACAGGGCCCGACAGGGAACAGTAGAGCCCAGTAGAGCCCGACAGAGCCCGACAGAGCCCGACAGAGCCCGACAGGGAACAGTAGAGCCCAGTAGAGCCCGACAGAGCCTGACAGAGCCCGACAGGGCCCGACAGAGCCCAACAGAGCCCGACAGAGCCCGACAGGTCCCGACAGAGCCCAGTAGAGCCCAGTAGAGCCCGACAGAGCCCGACAGAGCCCGACAGGGCCCGACAGAGCCCGACAGAGCCCGACAGGGCCCGACAGGGCCCGACAGGGAACAGTAGAGCCCAGTAGAGCCCGACAGAGCCCGACAGAGCCCGACAGAGCCCGACAGGGCCCGACAGGGCCCGACAGGGCCCGACAGAGCCCGACAGAGCCCGACAGGGCCCGACAGTGCCCGACAGGGCCCAGTAGAGCCCGACAGAGCCCGACAGAGCCCGACAGAGCCCGACAGGGCCCGACAGGGCCCGACAGAGCCCGACAGAGCCCAGTAGAGCCCAGTAGAGCCCGACAGAGCCCGAAAGAGCCCGACAGAGCCCGACAAGGCCCGGCAGGTCCCGACAGAGCCCAGTTTAGCCCAGTAGAGCCCGACAGAGCCCGACAGAGCCCGACAGAGCCCAGTAGAGTCCGACAGAGCCCGACAGAGCCCAGTAGAGCCCGACAGAGCCCGACCGAGCCCGACAGGACCCGACAGGGCCCGACAGGGCCCGACAGGGCCCAGTTTAGCCCAGTAGAGCCCGACAGGGCCCGACAGAGCCCGACAGAGCCCGACAGGGCCCGACAGGGCCCAGTAGAGCCCGACAGAGCCCGACAGGGCCCGACAGGGCCCGACAGGGCCCGACAGAGCCCGACAGGGCCCGACAGGGCCCGACAGGGCCCAGTAGAGCCCGACAGGGCCCGACAGGGCCCGACAGCCCCGACAGAGCCCGACAGAGCCCGACAGGGCCCGACAGAGCCCGACAGAGCCCGACAGAGCCCGACAGAGCCCGACAGGGCCCAGTAGAGCCCAGTAGAGCCCGACATAGCCCAGTAGAGCCCGACAGAGCCCGACAGAGCCCGACAGGGCCCGACAGGGCCCGACAGGGCCCGACAGAGCCCGACAGAGCCCGACAGGGCCCGATAGGGCCCGACAGAGCCCGACAGAGCCCGACAGGGCCCAGTAGAGCCCAGTAGAGCCCGACAGAGTCCAGTAGAGCCCGACAGGGCCCGACAGGGCCCGACAGGGAACAGTAGAGCCCAGTAGAGCCCGACAGAGCCCGACAGAGCCCGACAGAGCCCGACAGGGCCCGACAGAGCCCGACAGGGCCCGACAGGGCCCAGTAGAGCCCAGTAGAGCCTCACAGAGCCCGACAGAGCCCGACAGGGCCCGACTGAGCCCGACAGAGCCCGACAGAGCCCGACAGAGCCCGGCAGGGCCCGACAGGGAACAGTAGAGCCCAGTAGAGCCTAGTAGAGCCCGACAGAGCCCGACAGAGCCCGACAGAGCCCAGTAGAGCCCAGTAGAGCCCGACAGAGCCCAGTAGAGCCCGACAGGGCCCGACAGGGCCCGACAGAGCCCGACAGAGCCCGACAGGGCCCGACAGGGCCCGACAGGGAACAGTAGAGCCCAGTAGAGCCCGACAGAGCCCGACAGAGCCCGACAGAGCCCGACAGAGCCCGACAGGGCCCGACAGGGCCCGACAGGGAACAGTAGAGCCCAGTAGAGCCCGACAGAGCCCGACAGAGCCCGACAGGGAACAGTAGAGCCCAGTAGAGCCCGACAGAGCCTGACAGAGCCCGACAGGGCCCGACAGAGCCCGACAGAGCCCGACAGAGCCCGACAGAGCCCAGTAGAGCCCAGTAGAGCCCGACAGGGCCCGACAGAGCCCGACAGAGCCCGACAGAGCCCGACAGAGCCCGACAGGGCCCGACAGGGAACAGTAGAGCCCAGTAGAGCCCGACAGAGCCCGACAGAGCCCGACAGAGCCCGACAGAGCCCGACAGGGCCCGACAGGGCCCGACAGAGCCCGACAGAGCCCAGTAGAGCCCAGTAGAGCCCGACAGAGCCCGACAGGGCCCGACAGAGGCCGACAGAGGCCGACAGAGGCCGACAGAGGCCGACAGAGCCCGACAGAGCCCAGTAGAGCCCGACAGAGCCCGAAAGAGCCCGACAGAGCCCGACAGGGCCCGGCAGGGCCCGACAGGGCCCAGTTTAGCCCAGTAGAGCCCGACAGAGCCCGACAGAGCCCGACAGAGCCCAGTAGAGCCCGACAGAGCCCGACAGAGCCCGACAGAGCCCGACAGAGCCCAGTAGAGCCTGACAGAGCCCGACCAAGCCCGACAGGACCCGACAGGGCCCGACAGGGCCCGACAGAGCCCAGTTTAGCCCAGTAGAGCCCGACAGGGCCCGACAGAGCCCGTCAGAGCCCGACAGAGCCCGACAGGGCCCGACAGGGCCCAGTAGAGCCCGACAGAGCCCGACAGGGCCCGACAGGGCCCGACAGGGCCCAGTAGAGCCCGACAGAGCCCGACAGAGCCCGACAGAGCCCGACAGGGCCCGACAGGGCCCAGTAGAGCCCGACAGAGCCCGACAGAGCCCGACAGGGCCCGACAGGGCCCAGTAGAGCCCGACAGAGCCCGACAGAGCCCGACAGAGCCCGACAGGGCCCGACCGGGCCCGACAGGGCCCGACAGGGCCCGACAGAGCCCGACAGGGCCCGACAGGGCCCAGTAGAGCCCGACAGAGCCCAGTAGAGCCCGACAGAGCCCGACAGAGCCCGACAGAGCCCAGTAGAGCCCAGTAGAGCCCGACAGAGCCCAGTAGAGCCCGACAGAGCCCGACAGGGCCCGACAGGGCCCGACAGGGCCCGACAGAGCCCGACAGAGCCCGACAGAGCCCGACAGGGCCCAGTAGAGCCCAGTAGAGCCCGACAGAGCCCAGTAGAGCCCGACAGAGCCCGACAGAGCCCGACAGGGCCCAGTAGAGCACGACAGAGCCCGACAGGGCCCAACAGAGCCCGACAGAGCCCGACAGGGCCCAGTAGATCCCAACAGAGCCCGACAGGGCCCGACAGGGCCCGACAGAGCCCGACAGAGCCCGACAGAGCCCGACAGGGCCCGACAGGGAACAGTAGAGCCCAGAAGAGCCCGACAGAGCCCGACAGGGATCAACAGAGCCCGACAGAGCCCGACAGAGCCCGACAGGGCCCGACAGGGCCCGACAGAGCCCAGTAGAGCCCGACAGAGCCCGACAGAGCCCGACAGAGCCCGACAGGGCCCGACAGGGCCCGACAGAGCCCGACAGAGCCCGACAGGGCCCGACAGAGCCCGACAGGGCCCGACAGGGCCCGACAGAGCCCGACAGAGCCCGACAGAGCCCGACAGGGCCCAGTAGAGCCCGACAGACCCCGACAGAGCCCGACAGAGCCCAACAGAGCCCAACAGAGCTCAGTAGAGCCCGACAGAGCCCGACAGAGCCCGACAGGGCTCGACACGGCCCAGTAGAGCCCGACAGAGCCCGACAGAGCCCGACAGAGCCCGACAGGGCCCGACAGGGCCCAGTAGAGCCCGACAGAGCCCGACAGAGCCCAGAAGAGCCCAGTAGAGCCCGACAGAGCCCGACAGAGCCCGACAGAGCCCGACAGGGCCCGACAGGGCCCAGTAGAGCCCAGTAGAGCCCGACAGAGTCCAGTAGAGCCCGACAGGGCCCGACAGAGCCCGACAGGGCCCGACAGGGCCCGACAGGGAACAGTAGAGCCCAGTAGAGCCCGACAGAGCCCGACAGAGCCCGACAGGGCCCGACAGAGCCCGACAGGGCCCGACAGGGCCCAGTAGAGCCCAGTAGAGCCTGACAGAGCCCGACAGAGCCCGACAGAGCCCGACAGAGCCCGACAGAGCCCGACAGAGCCCGGCAGGGCCCGACAGGGAACAGTAGAGCCCAGTAGAGCCTAGTAGAGCCCGACAGAGCCCGATAGAGCCCGACAGAGCCCAGTAGAGCCCAGTAGAGCCCGACAGAGCCCAGTAGAGCCCGACAGGGCCCGACAGAGCCCGACAGAGCCCGACAGGGCCCGACAGGGCCCGACAGGAAACAGTAGAGCCCAGTAGAGCCCGACAGAGCCCGACAGAGCCCGACAGAGCCCGACAGGGAACAGTAGAGCCCAGTAGAGCCCGACAGAGCCTGACAGAGCCCGACAGGGCCCGACAGAGCCCAACAGAGCCCGACAGAGCCCGACAGGTCCCGACAGAGCCCAGTAGAGCCCAGTAGAGCCCGACAGAGCCCGACAGAGCCCGACAGGGCCCGACAGAGCCCGACAGAGCCCGACAGGGCCCGACAGGGCCCGACAGGGAACAGTAGAGCCCAGTAGAGCCCGACAGAGCCCGACAGAGCCCGACAGAGCCCGACAGGGCCCGACAGGGCCCGACAGGGCCCGACAGAGCCCGACAGAGCCCGACAGGGCCCGACAGGGCCCAGTAGAGCCCGACAGAGCCCGACAGAGCCCGACAGAGCCCGACAGGGCCCGACAGGGCCCGACAGAGCCCGACAGAGCCCAGTAGAGCCCAGTAGAGCCCGACAGAGCCCGAAAGAGCCCGACAGAGCCCGACAAGGCCCGGCAGGTCCCGACAGAGCCCAGTTTAGCCCAGTAGAGCCCGACAGAGCCCGACAGAGCCCGACAGAGCCCAGTAGAGTCCGACAGAGCCCGACAGAGCCCAGTAGAGCCCGACAGAGCCCGACCGAGCCCGACAGGACCCGACAGGGCCCGACAGGGCCCGACAGGGCCCAGTTTAGCCCAGTAGAGCCCGACAGGGCCCGACAGAGCCCGACAGAGCCCGACAGGGCCCGACAGGGCCCAGTAGAGCCCGACAGAGCCCGACAGGGCCCGACAGGGCCCGACAGGGCCCGACAGAGCCCGACAGGGCCCGACAGGGCCCGACAGGGCCCAGTAGAGCCCGAGAGGGCCCGACAGGGCCCGACAGGGCCCGACAGGGCCCGACAGCCCCGACAGAGCCCGACAGAGCCCGACAGGGCCCGACAGAGCCCGACAGAGCCCGACAGAGCCCGACAGAGCCCGACAGGGCCCAGTAGAGCCCAGTAGAGCCCGACATAGCCCAGTAGAGCCCGACAGAGCCCGACAGAGCCCGACAGGGCCCGACAGGGCCCGACAGGGCCCGACAGAGCCCGACAGAGCCCGACAGAGCCCAGTAGAGCCCAGTAGAGCCCGACAGAGCCCGACAGAGCCCGACAGGGCCCGACAGGGCCCGACAGGGCCCGACAGGGCCCGACAGAGCCCGACAGAGCCCGACAGGGCCCAGTAGAGCACGACAGAGCCCGGCAGGGCCCGACAGGGCCCGACAGGGCCCGACAGGGCCCGACAGGGCCCGACAGGGAACAGTAGAGCCCAGAAGAGCCCGACAGAGCCCGACAGAGCCCGACAGGGCCCGACAGAGCCCGACAGAGCCCGACAGGGCCCGACAGGGCCCGACAGGGCCCAGTAGAGCCGAGTAGACCCCGACAGAGCCCCACAGAGCCCGACAGGGCCCGACAGGGCCCGACAGGGCCCGACAGAGCCCGACAGGGCCCGACAGGGCCCGACAGGGCCCGACAGAGCCCGACAGAGCCCGACAGGGCCCAGTAGAGCCCGACAGACCCCGACAGAGCCCGACAGAGCCCAACAGAGCCCGACAGAGCCCAGTAGAGCCCGACAGAGCCCGACAGGGCCCGACAGGGCCCGACAGAGCCCGACAGAACCCGACAGAGCCCGACAGAGCCCGTCAGAGCCCGTCAGGGCCCAGTAGAGCCCGACAGAGCCCGACAGAGCCCGACAGGGCCCAGTAGAGCCCGACAGACCGCGACAGAGCCCGACAGAGCCCAACAGAGCCCGACAGAGCCCAGTAGAGCCCGACAGAGCCCGACAGAGCCCGACAGAGCCCGACAGAGCCCGACAGGGCCCGACAGAGCCCAGTAGAGCCCAGTAGAGCCCGACAGAGTCCAGTAGAGCCCGACAGGGCCCGACAGAGCCCGACAGGGCCCGACAGGGCCCGACAGGTCCCGACAGGGCCCGACAGGGAACAGTAGAGCCCAGTAGAGCCCGACAGAGCCCGACAGAGCCCGACAGAGCCCGACAGGGCCCGACAGAGCCCGACAGGGCCCGACAGAGCCCGACAGGGCCCGACAGGGCCCAGTAGAGCCCAGTAGAGCCTGACAGAGCCCGACAGAGCCCGACAGGGCCCGACTGAGCCCGACAGAGCCCGACAGAGCCCGACAGAGCCCGGCAGGGCCCGACAGGGAACAGTAGAGCCCAGTAGAGCCTAGTAGAGCCCGACAGAGCCCGACAGAGCCCGACAGAGCCCGACAGAGCCCAGTAGAGCCCGACAGAGCCCAGTAGAGCCCGACAGGGCCCGACAGAGCCCGACAGAGCCCGACAGGGCCCGACAGGGCCCGACAGGGAACAGTAGAGCCCAGTAGAGCCCGACAGAGCCCGACAGAGCCCGACAGGGCCCGACAGGGCCCGACAGGGCCCGACAGGGCCCGACAGAGCCGGAAAGGGAACAGTAGAGCCCAGTAGAGCCCGACAGAGCCCGACAGAGCCCGACAGAGCCCGACAGGGAACAGTAGAGCCCAGTAGAGCCCGACAGAGCCTGACAGAGCCCGACAGGGCCCGACAGAGCCCGACAGAGCCCAACAGAGCCCGACAGAGCCCGACAGGTCCCGACAGAGCCCAGTAGAGCCCAGTAGAGCCCGACAGAGCCCGACAGAGCCCGACAGGGCCCGACAGGGCCCGACAGAGCCCGACAGGGCCCGACAGGGAACAGTAGAGACCAGTAGAGCCCGACAGAGCCCGACAGAGCCCGACAGGGCCCGACAGGGCCCGACAGGGCCCGACAGGGCCCAGTAGAGCCCGACAGAGCCCGACAGAGCCCGACAGGGCCCGACAGAGCCCGACAGAGCCCGACAGAGCCCAGTAGAGCCCGACAGAGCCCGACAGAGCCCGACAGAGCCCGACAGAGCCCGACAGAGCCCAGTAGAGCCCAGTAGAGCCCGACAGAGCCCGAAAGAGCCCGAAAGAGCCCGACAGAGCCCGACAAGGCCCGGCAGGGCCCGACAGAGCCCAGTTTAGCCCAGTAGAGCCCGACAGAGCCCGACAGAGCCCGACAGAGCCCAGTAGAGCCCGACAGAGCCCGACAGAGCCCGACAGAGCCCGACAGAGCCCGACAGAGCCCGACAGGGCCCAGTAGAGCCCGACAGACCCCGACAGAGCCCGACAGAGCCCAACAGAGCCCGACAGAGCCCAGTAGAGCCCGACAGAGCCCGACAGGGCCCGACAGGGCCCGACAGGGCCCGACAGAGCCCGACAGAACCCGACAGAGCCCGACAGAGCCCGTCAGAGCCCGTCAGGGCCCAGTAGAGCCCGACAGAGCCCGACAGAGCCCGACAGGGCCCAGTAGAGCCCGACAGACCGCGACAGAGCCCGACAGAGCCCAACAGAGCCCGACAGAGCCCAGTAGAGCCCGACAGAGCCCGACAGAGCCCGACAGAGCCCGACAGAGCCCGACAGGGCCCGACAGAGCCCAGTAGAGCCCAGTAGAGCCCGACAGAGTCCAGTAGAGCCCGACAGGGCCCGACAGAGCCCGACAGGGCCCGACAGGGCCCGACAGGTCCCGACAGGGCCCGACAGGGAACAGTAGAGCCCAGTAGAGCCCGACAGAGCCCGACAGAGCCCGACAGAGCCCGACAGGGCCCGACAGAGCCCGACAGGGCCCGACAGAGCCCGACAGGGCCCGACAGGGCCCAGTAGAGCCCAGTAGAGCCTGACAGAGCCCGACAGAGCCCGACAGGGCCCGACTGAGCCCGACAGAGCCCGACAGAGCCCGACAGAGCCCGGCAGGGCCCGACAGGGAACAGTAGAGCCCAGTAGAGCCTAGTAGAGCCCGACAGAGCCCGACAGAGCCCGACAGAGCCCGACAGAGCCCAGTAGAGCCCGACAGAGCCCAGTAGAGCCCGACAGGGCCCGACAGAGCCCGACAGGGCCCGACAGGGCCCGACAGGGAACAGTAGAGCCCAGTAGAGCCCGACAGAGCCCGACAGAGCCCGACAGGGCCCGACAGGGCCCGACAGGGCCCGACAGGGCCCGACAGAGCCGGAAAGGGAACAGTAGAGCCCAGTAGAGCCCGACAGAGCCCGACAGAGCCCGACAGAGCCCGACAGGGAACAGTAGAGCCCAGTAGAGCCCGACAGAGCCTGACAGAGCCCGACAGGGCCCGACAGAGCCCGACAGAGCCCAACAGAGCCCGACAGAGCCCGACAGAGCCCGACAGGGCCCGACAGGGCCCGACAGAGCCCGACAGGGCCCGACAGGGAACAGTAGAGACCAGTAGAGCCCGACAGAGCCCGACAGAGCCCGACAGGGCCCGACAGGGCCCGACAGGGCCCGACAGGGCCCAGTAGAGCCCGACAGAGCCCGACAGAGCCCGACAGGGCCCGACAGAGCCCGACAGAGCCCGACAGAGCCCAGTAGAGCCCGACAGAGCCCGACAGAGCCCGACAGAGCCCGACAGAGCCCGACAGAGCCCAGTAGAGCCCAGTAGAGCCCGACAGAGCCCGAAAGAGCCCGACAGAGCCCGACAAGGCCCGGCAGGGCCCGACAGAGCCCAGTTTAGCCCAGTAGAGCCCGACAGAGCCCGACAGAGCCCGACAGAGCCCAGTAGAGCCCGACAGAGCCCGACAGAGCCCGACAGAGCCCGACAGAGCCCGACAGAGCCCAGTAGAGCCCGACAGAGCCCGACCGAGCCCGACAGGACCCGACAGGGCCCGACAGGGCCCGACAGAGCCCAGTTTAGCCCAGTAGAGCCCGACAGGGCCCGACAGAGCCCGACAGAGCCCGACAGGGCCCGACAGGGCCCAGTAGAGCCCGACAGAGCCCGACAGGGCCCGACAGGGCCCGACAGAGCCCGACAGGGCCCGACAGGGCCCAGTAGAGCCCGACAGAGCCCGACAGAGCCCGACAGAGCCCAGTAGAGCCCGACAGGGCCCGACAGGGCCCGACAGAGCCCGACAGAGCCCGACAGGGCCCGACAGAGCCCGACAGGGCCCGACAGAGCCCGACAGAGCCCGACAGGGCCCAGTAGAGCCCAGTAGAGCCCGACAGAGCCCAGTAGAGCCCGACAGAGCCCGACAGGGCCCGACAGGGCCCGACAGGGCCCGACAGGGCCCGACAGAGCCCGACAGAGCCCGACAGGGCCCAGTAGAGCCCAGTAGAGCCCGACAGAGCCCAGTAGAGCCCGACAGAGCCCGACAGAGCCCGACAGGGCCCGACAGGGCCCGACAGGGCCCGACAGAGCCCGACAGAGCCCGACAGGGCCCAGTAGAGCACGACAGAGCCCGACAGGGCCCGACAGAGCCCGACAGAGCCCGACAGGGCCCGACAGAGCCCGACAGAGCCCGACAGGGCCCGACAGGGCCCGACAGAGCCCAACAGAGCCCGACAGAGCCCGACAGAGCCCGACAGGGCCCGACAGGGCCCGACAGGGCCCGACAGGGAACAGTAGAGCCCAGAAGAGCCCGACAGAGCCCGACAGAGCCCGACAGGGCCCGACAGAGCCCGACAGAGCCCGACAGAGCCCGACAGGGCCCGACAGGGCCCGACAGGGCCCAGTAGAGCCGAGTAGACCCCGACAGAGCCCCACAGGGCCCGACAGGGCCCGACAGAGCCCGACAGGGCCCGACAGGGCCCGACAGAGCCCGACAGGGCCCGACAGGGCCCGACAGGGCCCGACAGAGCCCAGTAGAGCCCGACAGAGCCCGACAGGGCCCGACAGGGCCCGACAGGGCCCAGTAGAGCCTGACAGAGCCCGACAGAGCCCAGTAGAGCCCAGTAGAGCCCGACAGAGCCCGACAGAGCCCGACAGGGCCCGACAGGGCCCGACAGGGCCCGACAGAGCCCGACAGGGCCCGACAGGGCCCGACAGGGCCCAGTAGAGCCCGACAGAGCCCGACAGAGCCCAGTAGAGCCCAGTAGAGCCCGACAGGGCCCGACAGGGCCCGACAGGGCCCAGTAGAGCCCGACAGAGCCCGACAGGGCCCGACAGGGCCCGACAGGGCCCGACAGAGCCCGACAGGGCCCAGTAGAGCCCGACAGAGCCCGACAGAGCCCGACAGAGCCCGACAGAGCCCGACAGGGCCCGACAGGGCCCGACAGGGCCCAGTAGAGCCCGATAGAGCCCGACAGAGCCCGACAGAGCCCTACAGGGCCCGACAGGGCCCGACAGAGCCCGATAGAGCCCGACAGAGCCCGACAGAGCCCGACAGGGCCCGACAGAGCCCGACAGAGCCCGACAGGGCCCGACAGGGCCCCACAGGGCCCGACAGGGCGCGACAGAGCCCGACAGGGCCCGACAGGGCCCGACAGGGCCCGACAGGGCCCGACAGAGCCCAGTAGAGCCCGACAGAGCCCAGTAGAGCCCAGTAGAGCCCGACAGAGCCCGACAGAGCCCGACAGAGCCCGACAGGGCCCGACAGAGCCCAGTACAGCCCGACAGGGCCCGACAGGGCCCGACAGGGCCCAGTAGAGCCCGACAGAGCCCTACAGAGCCCGACAGAGCCCGACAGGGACCGACAGAGCCCGACAGGGAACAGTAGAGACAAGTAGAGCCCGACAGAGCCCGACAGAGCCCGACAGAGCCCGACAGAGCCCGACAGGGCCCGACAGGGCCCGACAGGGCCCGACAGAGCCCGACAGGGCCCGACAGGGCCCGACAGAGCCCAGTAGAGCCCAGTAGAGCCCGACAGAGCCCAACAGGGCCCAACAGGGCCCGACAGAGCCCGACAGAGCCCAGTAGAGCCCAGTAGAGCCCGACAGAGTCCGACAGAGCCCGACAGAGCCCGACAGAGCCCGACAGAGCCCAGTAGAGCCCGACAGAGCCCGACAGAGCCCGACAGGGCCCGACAGGGCCCGACAGGGCCCGACAGGGCCCAGTTTAGCCCAGTAGAGCCCGACAGAGCCCGACAGACCCCGACAGGGCCCAGGAGAGCCCGACAGAGCCCGACAGGGCCCGACAGGGCCCGACAGGGCCCGACAGAGCCCGACAGGGCCCAGTAGAGCCCGACAGAGCCCGACAGAGCCCGACAGAGCCCGACAGAGCCCGACAGGGCCCGACAGAGCCCGACAGGGCCCGACAGGGCCCGACAGGGCCCAGAAGAGCCCGACAGAGCCCGACAGGGCCCGACAGGGCCCGACAGAGCCCGACAGGGCCCGACAGGGCCCGACAGAGCCCGACAGGGCCCAGTAGAGCCCGACAGAGCCCGACAGAGCCCGACAGAGCCCGACAGAGCCCGACAGGGCCCGACAGGGCCCGACAAGGCACGACTGGGCCCGACAGGGCCCGACAGAGCCCGACAGGGCCCGACAGGGCCCGACAGAGCCCGACAGAGCCCAGTAGAGCCCGACAGAGCCCGACAGAGCCCGACAGAGCCCGACAGAGCCCGACAGGGCCCAGTAGAGCCCAGTAGAGCCCGACAGAGCCCAGTAGAGCCCGACAGAGCCCAGTAGAGCCCGACAGAGCCCAACAGGGCCCGACAGAGCCCGACAGAGCCCGACAGAGCCCGACAGGGCCCGACAGAGCCCGACAGAGCCCGACAGGGCCCAGTAGAGCCCGACAGAGCCCAACAGAGCCCGACAGAGCCCGACAGAGCCCAGTAGAGCCCGACAGAGCCCGACAGAGCCCGACAGGGCCCGACAGAGCCCGACAGGGCCCGACAGGGCCCAGTAGAGCCCGACAGATCCCGACAGAGCCCGACAGAGCCCGACAGAGCCCGACAGAGCCCGACAGAGCCCGACAGGGCCCGACAGAGCCCGACAGGGCCCAGTAGAGCCCGACAGAGCCCGACAGAGCCCAGTAGAGCCCAGTAGAGCCCGACAGAGCCCGACAGAGCCCGACAGAGCCCGACAGAACCCGAGAGAGCCCGACAGAGACCAGTTGAGCCCGACAGAGCCCGACAGAGCCCGACAGGGCCCGACAGGGCCCAGTAGAGCCCGACAGAGCCCGACAGAGCCCGACAGAGCCCGACAGAGCCCAGTAGAGCCCGACAGAGCCCGACAGAGCCCGACAGGGCCCGACAGAGCCCGACAGAGCCCGACAGAGCCCGACAGGGCCCAGTAGAGCCCAGTAGAGCCCGACAGAGCCCAGTAGAGCCCGACAGGGCCCGACAGGGCCCGACAGGGCCCGACAGAGCCCGACAGAGCCCGACAGAGCCCAGTAGAGCACGACAGAGCCCGACAGGGCCCGACAGAGCCCGACAGAGCCCGACAGGGCCCAGTAGAGCCCGACAGAGCCCGACAGGGCCCGACAGGGCCCGACAGAGCCCAACAGAGCCCGACAGAGCCCGACAGAGCCCGACAGGGCCCGACAGGGAACAGTAGAGCCCAGAAGAGCCCGACAGAGCCCGACAGGGCCCGACAGAGCCCGACAGAGCCCGACAGGGCCCGACAGGGCCCGACAGAGCCCAGTAGAGCCGAGTAGACCCCGACAGAGCCCCACAGAGCCCGACAGGGCCCGACAGGGCCCGACAGAGCCCGACAGGGCCCGACAGGGCCCGACAGAGCCCGACAGGGCCCGACATGGCCCGACAGAGCCCGACAGAGCCCAGTAGAGCCCAGTAGAGCCCGACAGGGCCCGACAGGGCCCGACAGGGCCCAGTAGAGCCCGACAGAGCCCGACAGAGCCCGACAGAGCCCGACAGGGCCCGACAGGGCCCGACAGGGCCCGACAGAGCCCGACAGGGCCCAGTAGAGCCCGACAGAGCCCGACAGAGCCCGACAGAGCCCGACAGGGCCCGACAGGGCCCAGTAGAGCCCGATAGAGCCCGACAGAGCCCGACAGGGCCCGACAGGGCCCGACAGAGCCCGATAGAGCCCGACAGAACCCGACAGAGCCCGACAGGGCCCGACAGGGCCCGACAGGGCCCGACAGAGCCCGACAAGGCCCGACAGAGCCCGACAGGGCCCGACAGGGCCCGACAGAGCCCGACAGAGCCCGACAGAGCCCAGTAGAGCCCGACAGAGCCCAGTAGAGCCCGACAGAGCCCAGTAGAGCCCAGTAGAGCCCGACAGAGCCCGACAGAGCCCGACAGAGCCCGACAGGGCCCGACAGGGCCCAGTACAGCCCGACAGGGCCCGACAGGGCCCAGTAGAGCCCGACAGGGCCCGACAGGGCCCAGTAGAGCCCGACAGGGCCCGACAGAGCCCGACAGGGCTCGACACGGCCCAGTAGAGCCCGACAGAGCCCGACAGAGCCCGACAGAGCCCGACAGGGCCCGACAGGGCCCAGTAGAGCCCGACAGGGCCCGACAGGGCCCAGTAGAGCCCGACAGGGCCCGATAGAGCCCGACAGGGCTCGACACGGCCCAGTAGAGCCCGACAGAGCCCGACAGAGCCCGACAGGGCCCGACAGGGCCCAGTAGAGCCCGACAGAGCCCGACAGGGCCCGACAGGGCCCGACAGGGCCCAGTAGAGCCCGACAGAGCCCTACAGAGCCCGACAGAGCCCGACAGGGACCGACAGAGCCCGACAGGGAACAGTAGAGACAAGTAGAGCCCGACAGAGCCCGACAGAGCCCGACAGAGCCCGACAGAGCCCGACAGGGCCCGACAGGGCCCGACAGAGCCTGACAGAGCCCGACAGGGCCCGACAGGGCCCGACAGAGCCCAGTAGAGCCCAGTAGAGCCCGACAGAGCCCGACAGAGCCCGACAGGGCCCGACAGGGCCCGACAGAGCCCGACAGAGCCCAGTAGAGCCCAGTAGAGCCCGACAGAGCCCGACAGAGCCCGACAGAGCCCGACAGAGCCCAGTAGAGCCCAGTAGAGCCCGACAGAGCCCGACAGAGCCCGACAGAGCCCGACAGGGCCCAGTTTAGCCCAGTAGAGCCCGACAGAGCCCGACAGAGCCCGACAGGGCCCAGGAGAGCCCGACAGAGCCCGACAGGGCCCGACAGGGCCCGACAGGGCCCGACAGGGCCCGACAGAGCCCGACAGAGCCCGACAGGGCCCAGTAGAGCCCGACAGAGCCCGACAGAGCCCGACAGAGCCCGACAGAGCCCGACAGGGCCCGACATAGCCCGACAGGGCCCGACAGGGCCCGACAGGGCCCAGAAGAGCCCGACAGAGCCCGACAGGGCCCGACAGGGCCCGACAGGGCCCGACAAGGCACGACTGGGCCCGACAGGGCCCGACAGGGCCCGACAGAGCCCGACAGAGCCCGACAGAGCCCGACAGAGCCCAGTAGAGCCCGACAGAGCCCGACAGAGCCCGACAGAGCCCGACAGAGCCCGACAGGGCCCGACAGGGCCCGACAAGGCACGACTGGGCCCGACAGGGCCCGACAGGGCCCGACAGAGCCCGACAGAGCCCGACAGAGCCCAGTAGAGCCCGACAGAGCCCGACAGAGCCCAACAGAGCCCGACAGAGCCCGACAGAGCCCAGTAGAGCCCAGTAGAGCCCGACAGAGCCCAGTAGAGCCCGACAGAGCCCAGTAGAGCCCGACAGAGCCCAACAGGGCCCGACAGAGCCCGACAGAGCCCGACAGAGCCCGACAGGGCCCAGTAGAGCCCGACAGAGCCCAACAGAGCCCGACAGAGCCCGACAGAGCCCAGTAGAGCCCGACAGAGCCCGACAGAGCCCGACAGGGCCCGACAGAGACCGACAGAGCCCGACAGGGCCCGACAGAGCCCGACAAGGCCCGGCAGGGCCCGACAGAGCCCAGTTTAGCCCAGTAGAGCCCGACAGAGCCCGACAGAGCCCGACAGAGCCCAGTAGAGCCCGACAGAGCCCGACAGAGCCCGACAGAGCCCGACAGAGCCCGACAGAGCCCAGTAGAGCCCGACAGAGCCCGACCGAGCCCGACAGGACCCGACAGGGCCCGACAGGGCCCGACAGAGCCCAGTTTAGCCCAGTAGAGCCCGACAGGGCCCGACAGAGCCCGACAGAGCCCGACAGGGCCCGACAGGGCCCAGTAGAGCCCGACAGAGCCCGACAGGGCCCGACAGGGCCCGACAGGGCCCGACAGGGCCCGACAGGGCCCAGTAGAGCCCGACAGAGCCCGACAGAGCCCGACAGAGCCCAGTAGAGCCCGACAGGGCCCGACAGGGCCCGACAGGGCCCGACAGAGCCCGACAGAGCCCGACAGGGCCCGACAGAGCCCGACAGGGCCCGACAGAGCCCGACAGAGCCCGACAGGGCCCAGTAGAGCCCAGTAGAGCCCGACAGAGCCCAGTAGAGCCCGACAGAGCCCGACAGGGCCCGACAGGGCCCGACAGGGCCCGACAGGGCCCGACAGAGCCCGACAGAGCCCGACAGGGCCCAGTAGAGCCCAGTAGAGCCCGACAGAGCCCAGTAGAGCCCGACAGAGCCCGACAGAGCCCGACAGGGCCCGACAGGGCCCGACAGGGCCCGACAGAGCCCGACAGAGCCCGACAGGGCCCAGTAGAGCACGACAGAGCCCGACAGGGCCCGACAGAGCCCGACAGAGCCCGACAGGGCCCGACAGAGCCCGACAGAGCCCGACAGGGCCCGACAGGGCCCGACAGGGCCCGACAGAGCCCAACAGAGCCCGACAGAGCCCGACAGAGCCCGACAGGGCCCGACAGGGCCCGACAGGGCCCGACAGGGAACAGTAGAGCCCAGAAGAGCCCGACAGAGCCCGACAGAGCCCGACAGGGCCCGACAGGGCCCGACAGAGCCCGACAGGGCCCGACAGGGCCCGACAGGGCCCAGTAGAGCCGAGTAGACCCCGACAGAGCCCCACAGGGCCCGACAGGGCCCGACAGAGCCCGACAGGGCCCGACAGGGCCCGACAGAGCCCGACAGGGCCCGACAGGGCCCGACAGGGCCCGACAGAGCCCAGTAGAGCCCGACAGAGCCCGACAGGGCCCGACAGGGCCCGACAGGGCCCAGTAGAGCCCGACAGAGCCCGACAGAGCCCAGTAGAGCCCAGTAGAGCCCGACAGAGCCCGACAGAGCCCGACAGGGCCCGACAGGGCCTGACAGGGCCCGACAGAGCCCGACAGGGCCCGACAGGGCCCGACAGGGCCCAGTAGAGCCCGACAGAGCCCGACAGAGCCCAGTAGAGCCCAGTAGAGCCCGACAGGGCCCGACAGGGCCCGACAGGGCCCAGTAGAGCCCGACAGAGCCCGACAGGGCCCGACAGGGCCCGACAGGGCCCGACAGAGCCCGACAGGGCCCAGTAGAGCCCGACAGAGCCCGACAGAGCCCGACAGAGCCCGACAGGGCCCGACAGGGCCCGACAGGGCCCAGTAGAGCCCGATAGAGCCCGACAGAGCCCGACAGAGCCCTACAGGGCCCGACAGGGCCCGACAGAGCCCGATAGAGCCCGACAGAGCCCGACAGAGCCCGACAGGGCCCGACAGAGCCCGACAGAGCCCGACAGGGCCCGACAGGGCCCCACAGGGCCCGACAGGGCGCGACAGAGCCCGACAGGGCCCGACAGGGCCCGACAGGGCCCGACAGGGCCCGACAGAGCCCGACAGAGCCCAGTAGAGCCCGACAGAGCCCAGTAGAGCCCAGTAGAGCCCGACAGAGCCCGACAGAGCCCGACAGAGCCCGACAGGGCCCGACAGAGCCCAGTACAGCCCGACAGGGCCCGACAGGGCCCGACAGGGCCCAGTAGAGCCCGACAGAGCCCTACAGAGCCCGACAGAGCCCGACAGGGACCGACAGAGCCCGACAGGGAACAGTAGAGACAAGTAGAGCCCGACAGAGCCCGACAGAGCCCGACAGAGCCCGACAGAGCCCGACAGGGCCCGACAGGGCCCGACAGAGCCCGACAGGGCCCGACAGGGCCCGACAGGGCCCGACAGAGCCCAGTAGAGCCCGACAGAGCCCAACAGGGCCCAACAGGGCCCGACAGAGCCCGACAGAGCCCAGTAGAGCCCAGTAGAGCCCGACAGAGCCCGACAGAGCCCGACAGAGCCCGACAGAGCCCGACAGAGCCCAGTAGAGCCCGACAGAGCCCGACAGAGCCCGACAGGGCCCGACAGGGCCCGACAGGGCCCGACAGGGCCCAGTTTAGCCCAGTAGAGCCCGACAGAGCCCGACAGAGCCCGACAGACCCCGACAGGGCCCAGGAGAGCCCGACAGAGCCCGACAGGGCCCGACAGGGCCCGACAGGGCCCGACAGAGCCCGACAGAGCCCGACAGGGCCCAGTAGAGCCCGACAGAGCCCGACAGAGCCCGACAGAGCCCGACAGGGCCCGACAGAGCCCGACAGGGCCCGACAGGGCCCGACAGGGCCCAGAAGAGCCCGACAGAGCCCGACAGGGCCCGACAGGGCCCGACAGAGCCCGACAGGGCCCAACAGGGCCCAGTAGAGCCCGACAGAGCCCGACAGAGCCCGACAGAGCCCGACAGGGCCCGACAGGGCCCGACAAGGCACGACTGGGCCCGACAGGGCCCGACAGAGCCCGACAGGGCCCGACAGGGCCCGACAGAGCCCGACAGAGCCCAGTAGAGCCCGACAGAGCCCGACAGAGCCCGACAGAGCCCGACAGAGCCCGACAGGGCCCAGTAGAGCCCAGTAGAGCCCGACAGAGCCCAGTAGAGCCCGACAGAGCCCAGTAGAGCCCGACAGAGCCCAACAGGGCCCGACAGAGCCCGACAGAGCCCGACAGAGCCCGACAGGGCCCGACAGAGCCCGACAGAGCCCGACAGGGCCCAGTAGAGCCCGACAGAGCCCAACAGAGCCCGACAGAGCCCGACAGAGCCCAGTAGAGCCCGACAGAGCCCGACAGAGCCCGACAGGGCCCGACAGAGCCCGACAGGGCCCGACAGGGCCCAGTAGAGCCCGACAGATCCCGACAGAGCCCGACAGAGCCCGACAGAGCCCGACAGAGCCCGACAGGGCCCGACAGAGCCCGACAGGGCCCAGTAGAGCCCGACAGAGCCCGACAGAGCCCAGTAGAGCCCAGTAGAGCCCGACAGAGCCCGACAGAGCCCGACAGAGCCCGACAGAACCCGAGAGAGCCCGACAGAGACCAGTTGAGCCCGACAGAGCCCGACAGAGCCCGACAGGGCCCGACAGAGCCCGACAGAGCCCGACAGAGCCCGACAGAGCCCAGTAGAGCCCGACAGAGCCCGACAGAGCCCGACAGGGCCCGACAGAGCCCGACAGAGCCCGACAGAGCCCGACAGGGCCCAGTAGAGCCCAGTAGAGCCCGACAGAGCCCAGTAGAGCCCGACAGGGCCCGACAGGGCCCGACAGGGCCCGACAGAGCCCGACAGAGCCCGACAGAGCCCAGTAGAGCACGACAGAGCCCGACAGGGCCCGACAGAGCCCGACAGAGCCCGACAGGGCCCAGTAGAGCCCGACAGAGCCCGACAGGGCCCGACAGGGCCCGACAGAGCCCAACAGAGCCCGACAGAGCCCGACAGAGCCCGACAGGGCCCGACAGGGAACAGTAGAGCCCAGAAGAGCCCGACAGAGCCCGACAGGGCCCGACAGAGCCCGACAGAGCCCGACAGGGCCCGACAGGGCCCGACAGAGCCCGACAGGGAACAGTAGAGACAAGTAGAGCCCGACAGAGCCCGACAGAGCCCGACAGAGCCCGACAGAGCCCGACAGGGCCCGACAGGGCCCGACAGAGCCTGACAGAGCCCAACAGGGCCCAACAGGGCCCGACAGAGCCCAGTAGAGCCCAGTAGAGCCCGACAGAGCCCGACAGAGCCCGACAGGGCCCGACAGGGCCCGACAGAGCCCGACAGAGCCCGACAGAGCCCAGTAGAGCCGAGTAGAGCCCGACAGAGCCCGACAGAGCCCGACAGAGCCCGACAGAGCCCAGTAGAGCCCAGTAGAGCCCGACAGAGCCCGACAGAGCCCGACAGAGCCCGACAGGGCCCAGTTTAGCCCAGTAGAGCCCGACAGAGCCCGACAGAGCCCGACAGGGCCCAGGAGAGCCCGACAGAGCCCGACAGGGCCCGACAGAGCCCGACAGAGCCCGACAGAGCCCGACAGGGCCCAGTAGAGCCCGACAGAGCCCGACAGAGCCCGACAGAGCCCGACAGAGCCCGACAGGGCCCGACAGAGCCCGACAGAGCCCGACAGGGCCCGACAGGGCCCAGAAGAGCCCGACAGAGCCCGACAGGGCCCGACAGGGCCCGACAGGGCCCGACAGGGCCCGACAGAGCCCGACAGAGCCCAGTAGAGCCCGACAGAGCCCGACAGAGCCCGACAGAGCCCGACAGAGCCCGACAGGGCCCGACAAGGCACGACTGGGCCCGACAGGGCCCGACAGGGCCCGACAGAGCCCGACAGAGCCCGACAGAGCCCGACAGAGCCCGACAGAGCCCAGTAGAGCCCGACAGAGCCCGACAGAGCCCGACAGAGCCCGACAGAGCCCGACAGAGCCCAGTAGAGCCCAGTAGAGCCCGACAGAGCCCAGTAGAGCCCGACAGAGCCCAGTAGAGCCCGACAGAGCCCAACAGGGCCCGACAGAGCCCGACAGAGCCCGACAGAGCCCGACAGGGCCCAGTAGAGCCCGACAGAGCCCAACAGAGCCCGACAGAGCCCGACAGAGCCCAGTAGAGCCCGACAGAGCCCGACAGAGCCCGACAGGGCCCGACAGAGACCGACAGAGCCCGACAGGGCCCGACAGGGCCCAGTAGAACCCGACAGAGCCCGACAGAGCCCGACAGAGCCCGACAGAGCCCGACAGAGCCCGACAGGGCCCAGTAGAGCCCGACAGAGCCCGACAGAGCCCAGTAGAGCCCAGTAGAGCCCGACAGAGCCCGGCAGAGCCCGACAGAGCCCGAGAGAGCCCGACAGAGACCAGTTGAGCCCGACAGAGCCCGACAGAGCCCGACAGAGCCCGACAGAGCCGGACAGGGCCCAGTAGAGCACGACAGAGCCCGACAGGGCCCGACAGAGCCCGACAGAGCCCGACAGGGCCCAGTAGAGCCCGACAGAGCCCGACAGGGCCCGACAGGGCCCGACAGAGCCCAACAGAGCCCGACAGAGCCCGACAGGGCCCGACAGGGCCCGACAGGGCCCGACAGGGAACAGTAGAGCCCAGAAGAGCCCGACAGAGCCCGACAGAGCCCGACAGGGCCCGACAGGGCCCGACAGAGCCCGACAGGGCCCAGTAGAGCCGAGTAGACCCCGACAGAGCCCCACAGAGCCCGACAGGGCCCGACAGGGCCCGACAGAGCCCGACAGGGCCCGACAGGGCCCGACAGAGCCCGACAGAGCCCGACAGGGCCCGACAGAGCCCGACAGAGCCCAGTAGAGCCCGACAGAGCCCGACAGGGCCCGACAGGGCCCGATAGGGCCCAGTAGAGCCCGACAGAGCCCGACAGAGCCCAGTAGAGCCCGACAGAGCCCGACAGAGCCCGACAGGGCCCGACAGGGCCCGACAGGGCCCGACAGGGCCCGACAGAGCCCGACAGGGCCCGACAGGGCCCGACAGGGCCCAGTAGAGCCCGACAGAGCCCGACAGAGCCCAGTAGAGCCCAGTAGAGCCCGACAGGGCCCGACAGGGCCCGACAGGGCCCAGTAGAGCCCGACAGAGCCCGACAGAGCCTGACAGAGCCCGACAGGGCCCGACAGGGCCCGACAGAGCCCGACAGGGCCCAGTAGAGCCCGACAGAGCCCGACAGAGCCCGACAGAGCCCGACAGGGCCCGACAGGGCCCGACAGGGCCCGACAGAGCCCAGTAGAGCCCGACAGAGCCCGACAGGGCCCGACAGAGCCCGACAGGGCCCGACAGAGCCCGACAGGGCCCAGTAGAGCCCGACAGAGCCCGACAGAGCCCGACAGAGCCCGACAGGGCCCGACAGGGCCCGACAGAGCCCGACAGGGCCCAGTAGAGCCCGACAGAGCCCGACAGAGCCCGACAGGGCCCGACAGGGCCCGACAGGGCCCGACAGGGCCCGACAGAGCCCGACAGAGCCCGACAGGGCCCGACAGGGCCCGACAGGGCCCGACAGGGCCCGACAGGGCCCGACAGAGCCCGACAGGGCCCGACAGGGCCCGACAGAGCCCGACAGAGCCCAGTAGAGCCCAGTAGAGCCCGACAGAGCCCGACAGAGCCCGACAGAGCCCGACAGGGCCCGACAGAGCCCAGTACAGCCCGACAGGGCCCGACAGGGCCCAGTAGAGCCCGACAGGGCCCGACAGGGCCCAGTAGAGCCCGACAGGGCCCGACAGAGCCCGACAGGGCTCGACACGGCCCAGTAGAGCCCGACAGAGCCCGACAGAGCCCGACAGAGCCCGACAGGGCCCAGTAGAGCCCGACAGAGCCCGACAGAGCCCAGAAGAGCCCAGTAGAGCCCGACAGAGCCCGACAGAGCCCGACAGGGCCCGACAGGGCCCAGTAGAGCCCGACAGAGCCCGACAGGGCCCGACAGGGCCCGACAGGGCCCAGTAGAGCCCGACAGAGCCCTACAGAGCCCGACAGAGCCCGACAGAGCCCGACAGAGCCCGACAGGGACCGACAGAGCCCGACAGGGAACAGTAGAGACAAGTAGAGCCCGACAGAGCCCGACAGAGCCCGACAGGGCCCGACAGGGCCCGACAGAGCACGACAGAGCCCGACAGGGCCCGACAGGGCCCGACAGAGCCCAGTAGAGCCCAGTAGAGCCCGACAGAGCCCGACAGAGCCCGACAGGGCCCGACAGGGCCCAGTAGAGCCCGACAGAGCCCGACAGAGCCCGACAGAGCCCAGTAGAGCCCGACAGGGCCCGACAGGGCCCGACAGGGCCCGACAGAGCCCGACAGAGCCCGACAGGGCCCGACAGAGCCCGACAGGGCCCGACAGAGCCCGACAGAGCCCGACAGGGCCCAGTAGAGCCCAGTAGAGCCCGACAGAGCCCAGTAGAGCCCGACAGAGCCCGACAGGGCCCGACAGGGCCCGACAGGGCCCGACAGGGCCCGACAGAGCCCGACAGAGCCCGACAGGGCCCAGTAGAGCCCAGTAGAGCCCGACAGAGCCCAGTAGAGCCCGACAGAGCCCGACAGAGCCCGACAGGGCCCGACAGGGCCCGACAGGGCCCGACAGAGCCCGACAGAGCCCGACAGGGCCCAGTAGAGCACGACAGAGCCCGACAGGGCCCGACAGAGCCCGACAGAGCCCGACAGGGCCCGACAGAGCCCGACAGAGCCCGACAGGGCCCGACAGGGCCCGACAGGGCCCAACAGAGCCCGACAGAGCCCGACAGAGCCCGACAGGGCCCGACAGGGCCCGACAGGGCCCGACAGGGAACAGTAGAGCCCAGAAGAGCCCGACAGAGCCCGACAGAGCCCGACAGGGCCCGACAGGGCCCGACAGAGCCCGACAGGGCCCGACAGGGCCCGACAGGGCCCAGTAGAGCCGAGTAGACCCCGACAGAGCCCCACAGGGCCCGACAGGGCCCGACAGAGCCCGACAGGGCCCGACAGGGCCCGACAGAGCCCGACAGGGCCCGACAGGGCCCGACAGGGCCCGACAGAGCCCAGTAGAGCCCGACAGAGCCCGACAGGGCCCGACAGGGCCCGACAGGGCCCAGTAGAGCCCGACAGAGCCCGACAGAGCCCAGTAGAGCCCAGTAGAGCCCGACAGAGCCCGACAGAGCCCGACAGGGCCCGACAGGGCCCGACAGGGCCCGACAGAGCCCGACAGGGCCCGACAGGGCCCGACAGGGCCCAGTAGAGCCCGACAGAGCCCGACAGAGCCCAGTAGAGCCCAGTAGAGCCCGACAGGGCCCGACAGGGCCCGACAGGGCCCAGTAGAGCCCGACAGAGCCCGACAGGGCCCGACAGGGCCCGACAGGGCCCGACAGAGCCCGACAGGGCCCAGTAGAGCCCGACAGAGCCCGACAGAGCCCGACAGAGCCCGACAGGGCCCGACAGGGCCCGACAGGGCCCAGTAGAGCCCGATAGAGCCCGACAGAGCCCGACAGAGCCCTACAGGGCCCGACAGGGCCCGACAGAGCCCGATAGAGCCCGACAGAGCCCGACAGAGCCCGACAGGGCCCGACAGAGCCCGACAGAGCCCGACAGGGCCCGACAGGGCCCCACAGGGCCCGACAGGGCGCGACAGAGCCCGACAGGGCCCGACAGGGCCCGACAGGGCCCGACAGGGCCCGACAGGGCCCGACAGAGCCCAGTAGAGCCCGACAGAGCCCAGTAGAGCCCAGTAGAGCCCGACAGAGCCCGACAGAGCCCGACAGAGCCCGACAGGGCCCGACAGAGCCCAGTACAGCCCGACAGGGCCCGACAGGGCCCGACAGGGCCCAGTAGAGCCCGACAGAGCCCTACAGAGCCCGACAGAGCCCGACAGGGACCGACAGAGCCCGACAGGGAACAGTAGAGACAAGTAGAGCCCGACAGAGCCCGACAGAGCCCGACAGAGCCCGACAGAGCCCGACAGGGCCCGACAGGGCCCGACAGGGCCCGACAGAGCCCGACAGGGCCCGACAGGGCCCGACAGGGCCCGACAGAGCCCAGTAGAGCCCGACAGAGCCCAACAGGGCCCAACAGGGCCCGACAGAGCCCGACAGAGCCCAGTAGAGCCCAGTAGAGCCCGACAGAGCCCGACAGAGCCCGACAGAGCCCGACAGAGCCCGACAGAGCCCAGTAGAGCCCGACAGAGCCCGACAGAGCCCGACAGGGCCCGACAGGGCCCGACAGGGCCCGACAGGGCCCAGTTTAGCCCAGTAGAGCCCGACAGAGCCCGACAGAGCCCGACAGACCCCGACAGGGCCCAGGAGAGCCCGACAGAGCCCGACAGGGCCCGACAGGGCCCGACAGGGCCCGACAGAGCCCGACAGAGCCCGACAGGGCCCAGTAGAGCCCGACAGAGCCCGACAGAGCCCGACAGAGCCCGACAGAGCCCGACAGGGCCCGACAGAGCCCGACAGGGCCCGACAGGGCCCGACAGGGCCCAGAAGAGCCCGACAGAGCCCGACAGGGCCCGACAGGGCCCGACAGAGCCCGACAGGGCCCAACAGGGCCCAGTAGAGCCCGACAGAGCCCGACAGAGCCCGACAGAGCCCGACAGGGCCCGACAGGGCCCGACAAGGCACGACTGGGCCCGACAGGGCCCGACAGAGCCCGACAGGGCCCGACAGGGCCCGACAGAGCCCGACAGAGCCCAGTAGAGCCCGACAGAGCCCGACAGAGCCCGACAGAGCCCGACAGGGCCCAGTAGAGCCCAGTAGAGCCCGACAGAGCCCAGTAGAGCCCGACAGAGCCCAGTAGAGCCCGACAGAGCCCAACAGGGCCCGACAGAGCCCGACAGAGCCCGACAGAGCCCGACAGGGCCCGACAGAGCCCGACAGAGCCCGACAGGGCCCAGTAGAGCCCGACAGAGCCCAACAGAGCCCGACAGAGCCCGACAGAGCCCAGTAGAGCCCGACAGAGCCCGACAGAGCCCGACAGGGCCCGACAGAGCCCGACAGGGCCCGACAGGGCCCAGTAGAGCCCGACAGATCCCGACAGAGCCCGACAGAGCCCGACAGAGCCCGACAGAGCCCGACAGAGCCCGACAGGGCCCGACAGAGCCCGACAGGGCCCAGTAGAGCCCGACAGAGCCCGACAGAGCCCAGTAGAGCCCAGTAGAGCCCGACAGAGCCCGACAGAGCCCGACAGAGCCCGACAGAACCCGAGAGAGCCCGACAGAGACCAGTTGAGCCCGACAGAGCCCGACAGAGCCCGACAGGGCCCGACAGAGCCCGACAGAGCCCGACAGAGCCCGACAGAGCCCAGTAGAGCCCGACAGAGCCCGACAGAGCCCGACAGGGCCCGACAGAGCCCGACAGAGCCCGACAGAGCCCGACAGGGCCCAGTAGAGCCCAGTAGAGCCCGACAGAGCCCAGTAGAGCCCGACAGGGCCCGACAGGGCCCGAAAGGGCCCGACAGAGCCCGACAGAGCCCGACAGAGCCCAGTAGAGCACGACAGAGCCCGACAGGGCCCGACAGAGCCCGACAGAGCCCGACAGGGCCCAGTAGAGCCCGACAGAGCCCGACAGGGCCCGACAGGGCCCGACAGAGCCCAACAGAGCCCGACAGAGCCCGACAGAGCCCGACAGGGCCCGACAGGGAACAGTAGAGCCCAGAAGAGCCCGACAGAGCCCGACAGGGCCCGACAGAGCCCGACAGAGCCCGACAGGGCCCGACAGGGCCCGACAGAGCCCAGTAGAGCCGAGTAGACCCCGACAGAGCCCCACAGAGCCCGACAGGGCCCGACAGGGCCCGACAGAGCCCGACAGGGCCCGACAGGGCCCGACAGAGCCCGACAGGGCCCGACATGGCCCGACAGAGCCCGACAGAGCCCAGTAGAGCCCAGTAGAGCCCGACAGGGCCCGACAGGGCCCGACAGGGCCCAGTAGAGCCCGACAGAGCCCGACAGAGCCCGACAGAGCCCGACAGGGCCCGACAGGGCCCGACAGGGCCCGACAGAGCCCGACAGGGCCCAGTAGAGCCCGACAGAGCCCGACAGAGCCCGACAGAGCCCGACAGGGCCCGACAGGGCCCAGTAGAGCCCGATAGAGCCCGACAGAGCCCGACAGGGCCCGACAGGGCCCGACAGAGCCCGATAGAGCCCGACAGAACCCGACAGAGCCCGACAGGGCCCGACAGGGCCCGACAGGGCCCGACAGGGCCCGACAAGGCCCGACAGAGCCCGACAGGGCCCGACAGAGCCCGACAGAGCCCGACAGGGCCCGACAGAGCCCGACAGAGCCCGACAGAGCCCAGTAGAGCCCGACAGAGCCCAGTAGAGCCCGACAGAGCCCAGTAGAGCCCAGTAGAGCCCGACAGAGCCCGACAGAGCCCGACAGAGCCCGACAGGGCCCGACAGGGCCCAGTACAGCCCGACAGGGCCCGACAGGGCCCAGTAGAGCCCGACAGGGCCCGACAGGGCCCAGTAGAGCCCGACAGGGCCCGACAGAGCCCGACAGGGCTCGACACGGCCCAGTAGAGCCCGACAGAGCCCGACAGAGCCCGACAGAGCCCGACAGGGCCCGACAGGGCCCAGTAGAGCCCGACAGGGCCCGACAGGGCCCAGTAGAGCCCGACAGGGCCCGATAGAGCCCGACAGGGCTCGACACGGCCCAGTAGAGCCCGACAGAGCCCAGAAGAGCCCAGTAGAGCCCGACAGAGCCCGACAGAGCCCGACAGGGCCCGACAGGGCCCAGTAGAGCCCGACAGAGCCCGACAGGGCCCGACAGGGCCCGACAGGGCCCAGTAGAGCCCGACAGAGCCCTACAGAGCCCGACAGAGCCCGACAGGGACCGACAGAGCCCGACAGGGAACAGTAGAGACAAGTAGAGCCCGACAGAGCCCGACAGAGCCCGACAGAGCCCGACAGAGCCCGACAGAGCCCGACAGGGCCCGACAGGGCCCGACAGAGCCTGACAGAGCCCAACAGGGCCCAACAGGGCCCGACAGAGCCCAGTAGAGCCCAGTAGAGCCCGACAGAGCCCGACAGAGCCCGACAGGGCCCGACAGGGCCCGACAGAGCCCGACAGAGCCCGACAGAGCCCAGTAGAGCCCAGTAGAGCCCGACAGAGCCCGACAGAGCCCGACAGAGCCCGACAGAGCCCAGTAGAGCCCAGTAGAGCCCGACAGAGCCCGACAGAGCCCGACAGAGCCCGACAGGGCCCAGTTTAGCCCAGTAGAGCCCGACAGAGCCCGACAGAGCCCGACAGGGCCCAGGAGAGCCCGACAGAGCCCGACAGGGCCCGACAGGGCCCGACAGGGCCCGACAGAGCCCGACAGAGCCCGACAGGGCCCAGTAGAGCCCGACAGAGCCCGACAGAGCCCGACAGAGCCCGACAGAGCCCGACAGGGCCCGACATAGCCCGACAGGGCCCGACAGGGCCCGACAGGGCCCAGAAGAGCCCGACAGAGCCCGACAGGGCCCGACAGGGCCCGACAGGGCCCGACAGGGCCCGACAGAGCCCGACAGAGCCCAGTAGAGCCCGACAGAGCCCGACAGAGCCCGACAGAGCCCGACAGAGCCCGACAGGGCCCGACAAGGCACGACTGGGCCCGACAGGGCCCGACAGGGCCCGACAGAGCCCGACAGAGCCCGACAGAGCCCGACAGAGCCCAGTAGAGCCCGACAGAGCCCGACAGAGCCCGACAGAGCCCGACAGAGCCCGACAGAGCCCAGTAGAGCCCAGTAGAGCCCGACAGAGCCCAGTAGAGCCCGACAGAGCCCAGTAGAGCCCGACAGAGCCCAACAGGGCCCGACAGAGCCCGACAGAGCCCGACAGAGCCCGACAGGGCCCAGTAGAGCCCGACAGAGCCCAACAGAGCCCGACAGAGCCCCACAGAGCCCAGTAGAGCCCGACAGAGCCCGACAGAGCCCGACAGGGCCCGACAGAGACCGACAGAGCCCGACAGGGCCCGACAGGGCCCAGTAGAACCCGACAGAGCCCGACAGAGCCCGACAGAGCCCGACAGAGCCCGACAGAGCCCGACAGGGCCCAGTAGAGCCCGACAGAGCCCGACAGAGCCCAGTAGAGCCCAGTAGAGCCCGACAGAGCCCGACAGAGCCCGACAGAGCCCGAGAGAGCCCGACAGAGACCAGTTGAGCCCGACAGAGCCCGACAGAGCCCGACAGAGCCCGACAGAGCCGGACAGGGCCCAGTAGAGCACGACAGAGCCCGACAGGGCCCGACAGAGCCCGACAGAGCCCGACAGGGCCCAGTAGAGCCCGACAGAGCCCGACAGGGCCCGACAGGGCCCGACAGAGCCCAACAGAGCCCGACAGAGCCCGACAGGGCCCGACAGGGCCCGACAGGGCCCGACAGGGAACAGTAGAGCCCAGAAGAGCCCGACAGAGCCCGACAGAGCCCGACAGGGCCCGACAGGGCCCGACAGAGCCCGACAGGGCCCAGTAGAGCCGAGTAGACCCCGACAGAGCCCCACAGAGCCCGACAGGGCCCGACAGGGCCCGACAGAGCCCGACAGGGCCCGACAGGGCCCGACAGAGCCCGACAGAGCCCGACAGGGCCCGACAGAGCCCGACAGAGCCCAGTAGAGCCCGACAGAGCCCAGTAGAGCCCAGTAGAGCCCGACAGAGCCCGACAGAGCCCGACAGAGCCCGACAGGGCCCGACAGGGCCCAGTACAGCCCGACAGGGCCCGACAGGGCCCAGTAGAGCCCGACAGGGCCCGACAGGGCCCAGTAGAGCCCGACAGGGCCCGACAGAGCCCGACAGGGCTCGACACGGCCCAGTAGAGCCCGACAGAGCCCGACAGAGCCCGACAGAGCCCGACAGGGCCCGACAGGGCCCAGTAGAGCCCGACAGGGCCCGACAGGGCCCAGTAGAGCCCGACAGGGCCCGATAGAGCCCGACAGGGCTCGACACGGCCCAGTAGAGCCCGACAGAGCCCAGAAGAGCCCAGTAGAGCCCGACAGAGCCCGACAGAGCCCGACAGGGCCCGACAGGGCCCAGTAGAGCCCGACAGAGCCCGACAGGGCCCGACAGGGCCCGACAGGGCCCAGTAGAGCCCGACAGAGCCCTACAGAGCCCGACAGAGCCCGACAGGGACCGACAGAGCCCGACAGGGAACAGTAGAGACAAGTAGAGCCCGACAGAGCCCGACAGAGCCCGACAGAGCCCGACAGAGCCCGACAGAGCCCGACAGGGCCCGACAGGGCCCGACAGAGCCTGACAGAGCCCAACAGGGCCCAACAGGGCCCGACAGAGCCCAGTAGAGCCCAGTAGAGCCCGACAGAGCCCGACAGAGCCCGACAGGGCCCGACAGGGCCCGACAGAGCCCGACAGAGCCCGACAGAGCCCAGTAGAGCCCAGTAGAGCCCGACAGAGCCCGACAGAGCCCGACAGAGCCCGACAGAGCCCAGTAGAGCCCAGTAGAGCCCGACAGAGCCCGACAGAGCCCGACAGAGCCCGACAGGGCCCAGTTTAGCCCAGTAGAGCCCGACAGAGCCCGACAGAGCCCGACAGGGCCCAGGAGAGCCCGACAGAGCCCGACAGGGCCCGACAGGGCCCGACAGGGCCCGACAGAGCCCGACAGAGCCCGACAGGGCCCAGTAGAGCCCGACAGAGCCCGACAGAGCCCGACAGAGCCCGACAGAGCCCGACAGGGCCCGACATAGCCCGACAGGGCCCGACAGGGCCCGACAGGGCCCAGAAGAGCCCGACAGAGCCCGACAGGGCCCGACAGGGCCCGACAGGGCCCGACAGGGCCCGACAGAGCCCGACAGAGCCCAGTAGAGCCCGACAGAGCCCGACAGAGCCCGACAGAGCCCGACAGAGCCCGACAGGGCCCGACAAGGCACGACTGGGCCCGACAGGGCCCGACAGGGCCCGACAGAGCCCGACAGAGCCCGACAGAGCCCGACAGAGCCCAGTAGAGCCCGACAGAGCCCGACAGAGCCCGACAGAGCCCGACAGAGCCCGACAGAGCCCAGTAGAGCCCAGTAGAGCCCGACAGAGCCCAGTAGAGCCCGACAGAGCCCAGTAGAGCCCGACAGAGCCCAACAGGGCCCGACAGAGCCCGACAGAGCCCGACAGAGCCCGACAGGGCCCAGTAGAGCCCGACAGAGCCCAACAGAGCCCGACAGAGCCCGACAGAGCCCAGTAGAGCCCGACAGAGCCCGACAGAGCCCGACAGGGCCCGACAGAGACCGACAGAGCCCGACAGGGCCCGACAGGGCCCAGTAGAACCCGACAGAGCCCGACAGAGCCCGACAGAGCCCGACAGAGCCCGACAGAGCCCGACAGGGCCCAGTAGAGCCCGACAGAGCCCGACAGAGCCCAGTAGAGCCCAGTAGAGCCCGACAGAGCCCGACAGAGCCCGACAGAGCCCGAGAGAGCCCGACAGAGACCAGTTGAGCCCGACAGAGCCCGACAGAGCCCGACAGAGCCCGACAGAGCCGGACAGGGCCCAGTAGAGCACGACAGAGCCCGACAGGGCCCGACAGAGCCCGACAGAGCCCGACAGGGCCCAGTAGAGCCCGACAGAGCCCGACAGGGCCCGACAGGGCCCGACAGAGCCCAACAGAGCCCGACAGAGCCCGACAGGGCCCGACAGGGCCCGACAGGGCCCGACAGGGAACAGTAGAGCCCAGAAGAGCCCGACAGAGCCCGACAGAGCCCGACAGGGCCCGACAGGGCCCGACAGAGCCCGACAGGGCCCAGTAGAGCCGAGTAGACCCCGACAGAGCCCCACAGAGCCCGACAGGGCCCGACAGGGCCCGACAGAGCCCGACAGGGCCCGACAGGGCCCGACAGAGCCCGACAGAGCCCGACAGGGCCCGACAGAGCCCGACAGAGCCCAGTAGAGCCCGACAGAGCCCGACAGGGCCCGACAGGGCCCGATAGGGCCCAGTAGAGCCCGACAGAGCCCGACAGAGCCCAGTAGAGCCCGACAGAGCCCGACAGAGCCCGACAGGGCCCGACAGGGCCCGACAGGGCCCGACAGGGCCCGACAGAGCCCGACAGGGCCCGACAGGGCCCGACAGGGCCCAGTAGAGCCCGACAGAGCCCGACAGAGCCCAGTAGAGCCCAGTAGAGCCCGACAGGGCCCGACAGGGCCCGACAGGGCCCAGTAGAGCCCGACAGAGCCCGACAGAGCCTGACAGAGCCCGACAGGGCCCGACAGGGCCCGACAGAGCCCGACAGGGCCCAGTAGAGCCCGACAGAGCCCGACAGAGCCCGACAGAGCCCGACAGGGCCCGACAGGGCCCGACAGGGCCCGACAGAGCCCAGTAGAGCCCGACAGAGCCCGACAGGGCCCGACAGAGCCCGACAGGGCCCGACAGAGCCCGACAGGGCCCAGTAGAGCCCGACAGAGCCCGACAGAGCCCGACAGAGCCCGACAGGGCCCGACAGGGCCCGACAGAGCCCGACAGGGCCCAGTAGAGCCCGACAGAGCCCGACAGAGCCCGACAGGGCCCGACAGGGCCCGACAGGGCCCGACAGGGCCCGACAGAGCCCGACAGAGCCCGACAGGGCCCGACAGAGCCCGACAGGGCCCGACAGGGCCCGACAGGGCCCGACAGGGCCCGACAGAGCCCGACAGGGCCCGACAGGGCCCGACAGAGCCCGACAGAGCCCAGTAGAGCCCAGTAGAGCCCGACAGAGCCCGACAGAGCCCGACAGAGCCCGACAGGGCCCGACAGAGCCCAGTACAGCCCGACAGGGCCCGACAGGGCCCAGTAGAGCCCGACAGGGCCCGACAGGGCCCAGTAGAGCCCGACAGGGCCCGACAGAGCCCGACAGGGCTCGACACGGCCCAGTAGAGCCCGACAGAGCCCGACAGAGCCCGACAGAGCCCGACAGGGCCCAGTAGAGCCCGACAGAGCCCGACAGAGCCCAGAAGAGCCCAGTAGAGCCCGACAGAGCCCGACAGAGCCCGACAGGGCCCGACAGGGCCCAGTAGAGCCCGACAGAGCCCGACAGGGCCCGACAGGGCCCGACAGGGCCCAGTAGAGCCCGACAGAGCCCTACAGAGCCCGACAGAGCCCGACAGAGCCCGACAGAGCCCGACAGGGACCGACAGAGCCCGACAGGGAACAGTAGAGACAAGTAGAGCCCGACAGAGCCCGACAGAGCCCGACAGGGCCCGACAGGGCCCGACAGAGCACGACAGAGCCCGACAGGGCCCGACAGGGCCCGACAGAGCCCAGTAGAGCCCAGTAGAGCCCGACAGAGCCCGACAGAGCCCGACAGGGCCCGACAGGGCCCGACAGAGCCCGACAGAGCCCAGTAGAGCCCAGTAGAGCCCGACAGAGCCCGACAGAGCCCGACAGAGCCCGACAGAGCCCAGTAGAGCCCGACAGAGCCCGACAGAGCCCGACAGGGCCCGACAGGGCCCGACAGGGCCCGACAGGGCCCAGTTTAGCCCAGTAGAGCCCGACAGAGCCCGACAGAGCCCGACAGGGCCCAGGAGAGCCCGACAGAGCCCGACAGGGCCCGACAGGGCCCGACAGGGCCCGACAGAGCCCGACAGAGCCCGACAGGGCCCAGTAGAGCCCGACAGAGCCCGACAGAGCCCGACAGGGCCCGACATAGCCCGACAGGGCCCGACAGGGCCCGACAGGGCCCAGAAGAGCCCGACAGAGCCCGACAGGGCCCGACAGGGCCCGACAGGGCCCAGTAGAGCCCGACAGAGCCCGACAGGGCCCGACAGGGCCCGACAAGGCACGACTGGGCCCGACAGGGCCCGACAGGGCCCGAGAGGGCCCGACAGAGCCCGACAGAGCCCAGTAGAGCCCGACAGAGCCCGACAGAGCCCGACAGAGCCCGACAGAGCCCGACAGGGCCCAGTAGAGCCCGACAGAGCCCGACAGAGCCCGACAGAGCCCGACAGAGCCCGACAGAGCCCAGTAGAGCCCGACAGAGCCCGACCGAGCCCGACAGGACCCGACAGGGCCCGACAGGGCCCGACAGAGCCCAGTTTAGCCCAGTAGAGCCCGACAGGGCCCGACAGAGCCCGACAGAGCCCGACAGGGCCCGACAGGGCCCGACAGGGCCCGACAGGGCCCAGTAGAGCCCGACAGAGCCCGACAGAGCCCGACAGAGCCCAGTAGAGCCCGACAGGGCCCGACAGGGCCCGACAGGGCCCGACAGGGCCCGACAGAGCCCGACAGAGTCCGACAGATCCCGACAGGGCCCAGTAGAGCCCAGTAGAGCCCGACAGAGCCCAGTAGAGCCCGACAGAGCCCGACAGAGCCCGACAGGGCCCGACAGGGCCCGACAGGGCCCGACAGAGCCCGGAAGAGCCCGACAGAGCCCGACAGAGCCCGACAGAGCCCGACAGAGCCCAGTAGAGCCCAGTAGAGCCCGACAGAGCCCAGTAGAGCCCGACAGAGCCCGACAGAGCCCGACAGGGCCCGACAGGGCCCGACAGGGCCCGACAGAGCCCGACAGGGCCCAGTAGAGCATGACAGAGCCCGACAGGGCCCGACAGAGCCCGACAGAGCCCGACAGGGCCCAGTAGAGCCCGACAGAGCCCGACAGGGCCCGACAGAGCCCAACAGAGCCCGACAGAGCCCGACAGGGCAAGACAGGGCCCGACAGGGCCCGACAGGGAACAGTAGAGCCCAGAAGAGCCCGACAGAGCCCGACAGAGCCCGACAGGGCCCGACAGAGCCCGACAGAGCCCGACAGGGCCCGACAGGGCCCGACAGGGCCCAGTAGAGCCGAGTAGACCCCGACAGAGCCCCACAGAGCCCGACAGGGCCCGACAGGGCCCGACAGAGCCCGACAGGGCCCGACAGGGCCCGACAGGGCCCAGTAGAGCCCGACAGAGCCTGACAGGGCCCGACAGGGCCCAGTAGAGCCCGACAGAGCCCGACAGGGCCCGACAGGGCCCGACAGGGCCCGACAGGGCCCAGTAGAGCCCGACAGAGCCCGACAGAGCCCGACAGGGCCCGACAGGGCCCGACAGGGCCCGACAGGGCCCGACAGAGCCCGACAGAGCCCGACAGGGCCCGACAGAGCCCGACAGGGCCCGACAGGGCCCGACAGGGCCCGACAGGGCCCGACAGAGCCCGACAGGGCCCGACAGGGCCCGACAGAGCCCGACAGAGCCCAGTAGAGCCCAGTAGAGCCCGACAGAGCCCGACAGAGCCCGACAGAGCCCGACAGGGCCCGACAGAGCCCAGTACAGCCCGACAGGGCCCGACAGGGCCCAGTAGAGCCCGACAGGGCCCGACAGGGCCCAGTAGAGCCCGACAGGGCCCGACAGAGCCCGACAGGGCTCGACACGGCCCAGTAGAGCCCGACAGAGCCCGACAGAGCCCGACAGAGCACGACAGGGCCCGACAGGGCCCAGTAGAGCCCGACAGAGCCCGACAGAGCCCAGAAGAGCCCAGTAGAGCCCGACAGAGCCCGACAGAGCCCGACAGGGCCCGACAGGGCCCAGTAGAGCCCGACAGAGCCCGACAGGGCCCGACAGGGCCCGACAGGGCCCAGTAGAGCCCGACAGAGCCCTACAGAGCCCGACAGAGCCCGACAGAGCCCGACAGAGCCCGACAGAGCCCGACAGGGACCGACAGAGCCCGACAGGGAACAGTAGAGACAAGTAGAGCCCGACAGAGCCCGACAGAGCCCGACAGGTCCCGACAGGGCCCGACAGAGCACGACAGAGCCCGACAGGGCCCGACAGGGCCCGACAGAGCCCAGTAGAGCCCAGTAGAGCCCGACAGAGCCCGACAGAGCCCGACAGGGCCCGACAGGGCCCGACAGAGCCCGACAGAGCCCAGTAGAGCCCAGTAGAGCCCGACAGAGCCCGACAGAGCCCGACAGAGCCCGACAGAGCCCAGTAGAGCCCGACAGAGCCCGACAGAGCCCGACAGGGCCCGACAGGGCCCGACAGGGCCCAGTTTAGCCCAGTAGAGCCCGACAGAGCCCGACAGAGCCCGACAGGGCCCAGGAGAGCCCGACAGAGCCCGACAGGGCCCGACAGGGCCCGACAGGGCCCGACAGAGCCCGACAGAGCCCGACAGGGCCCAGTAGAGCCCGACAGAGCCCGACAGAGCCCGACAGGGCCCGACAGAGCCCGACAGGGCCCGACATAGCCCGACAGGGCCCGACAGGGCCCGACAGGGCCCAGAAGAGCCCGACAGAGCCCGACAGGGCCCGACAGGGCCCGACAGGGCCCAGTAGAGCCCGACAGAGCCCGACAGGGCCCGACAGGGCCCGACAAGGCACGACTGGGCCCGACAGGGCCCGACAGGGCCCGAGAGGGCCCGACAGAGCCCGACAGAGCCCAGTAGAGCCCGACAGAGCCCGACAGAGCCCGACAGAGCCCGACAGAGCCCGACAGGGCCCAGTAGAGCCCGACAGAGCCCGACAGAGCCCGACAGAGCCCGACAGAGCCCGACAGAGCCCAGTAGAGCCCGACAGAGCCCGACCGAGCCCGACAGGACCCGACAGGGCCCGACAGGGCCCGACAGGGCCCAGTTTAGCCCAGTAGAGCCCGACAGGGCCCGACAGAGCCCGACAGAGCCCGACAGAGCCCAGTAGAGCCCGACAGAGCCCGACCGAGCCCGACAGGACCCGACAGGGCCCGACAGGGCCCGACAGAGCCCAGTTTAGCCCAGTAGAGCCCGACAGGGCCCGACAGAGCCCGACAGAGCCCGACAGGGCCCGACAGGGCCCGACAGGGCCCGACAGGGCCCAGTAGAGCCCGACAGAGCCCGACAGAGCCCGACAGAGCCCAGTAGAGCCCGACAGGGCCCGACAGGGCCCGACAGGGCCCGACAGGGCCCGACAGAGCCCGACAGAGTCCGACAGATCCCGACAGGGCCCAGTAGAGCCCAGTAGAGCCCGACAGAGCCCAGTAGAGCCCGACAGAGCCCGACAGGGCCCGACAGGGCCCGACAGGGCCCGACAGAGCCCGGAAGAGCCCGACAGAGCCCGACAGAGCCCGACAGAGCCCGACAGAGCCCAGTAGAGCCCAGTAGAGCCGACAGAGCCCAGTAGAGCCCGACAGAGCCCGACAGAGCCCGACAGGGCCCGACAGGGCCCGACAGGGCCCGACAGAGCCCGACAGGGCCCAGTAGAGCATGACAGAGCCCGACAGGGGCCCGACAGAGCCCGGACAGAGCCCGACAGGGCCCAGTAGAGCCCGACAGAGCCCGACAGGGCCCGACAGAGCCCAACAGAGCCCGACAGAGCCCGACAGGGCAAGACAGGGCCCGACAGGGCCCGACAGGGAACAGTAGAGCCCAGAAGAGCCCGACAGAGCCCGACAGGGCCCGACAGAGCCCGACAGAGCCCGACAGGGCCCGACAGGGCCCGACAGGGCCCGACAGGGCCCAGTAGAGCCGAGTAGACCCCGACAGAGCCCCACAGAGCCCGACAGGGCCCGACAGGGCCCGACAGAGCCCGACAGGGCCCGACAGGGCCCGACAGGGCCCAGTAGAGCCCGACAGAGCCTGACAGGGCCCGACAGGGCCCAGTAGAGCCCGACAGAGCCCGACAGGGCCCGACAGGGCCCGACAGGGCCCGACAGGGCCCAGTAGAGCCCGACAGAGCCCGACAGAGCCCGACAGGGCCCGACAGGGCCCGACAGGGCCCGACAGGGCCCGACAGGGCCCGACAGAGCCCGACAGGGCCCGACAGAGCCCGACAGGGCCCGACAGGGCCCGACAGGGCCCGACAGGGCCCGACAGGGCCCGACAGAGCCCGACAGAGCCCAGTAGAGCCCAGTAGAGCCCGACAGAGCCCGACAGAGCCCGACAGAGCCCGACAGGGCCCGACAGAGCCCAGTACAGCCCGACAGGGCCCGACAGGGCCCAGTAGAGCCCGACAGGGCCCGACAGGGCCCAGTAGAGCCCGACAGGGCCCGACAGAGCCCGACAGGGCTCCGACACGGCCCAGTAGAGCCCGACAGAGCCCGACAGAGCCCGACAGAGCACGACAGGGCCCGACAGGGCCCAGTAGAGGCCCGACAGAGCCCGACAGAGCCCAGAAGAGCCCAGTAGAGCCCGACAGAGCCCGACAGAGCCCGACAGGGCCCGACAGGGCCCAGTAGAGCCCGACAGAGCCCGACAGGGCCCGACAGGGCCCGACAGGGCCCAGTAGAGCCCGACAGAGCCCGACAGGGCCCGACAGGGCCCGACAGGGCCCGACAGAGCCGGAAGAGCCCGACAGAGCCCGACAGAGCCCGACAGAGCACGGACAGGGCCCGACAGGGCCCAGTAGAGCCCGACAGAGCCCGACAGAGCCCAGAAGAGCCCAGTAGAGCCCGACAGAGCCCGACAGAGCCCGACAGGGCCCGACAGGGCCCAGTAGAGCCCGACAGAGCCCGAACAGGGCCCGACAGGCCCGACAGAGCCCAGTAGAGCCCGACAGAGCCCGACAGGGCCCGACAGGGCCCGACAGGGCCCGACAGAGCCCGGAAGAGCCCGACAGAGCCCGACAGAGCCCGACAGAGCCCGACAGAGCCCAGTAGAGCCCAGTAGAGCCGACAGAGCCCAGTAGAGCCCGACAGAGCCCGACAGAGCCCGAGGGCCGACAGGGCCCGACAGGGCCCGACAGGGCCCGACAGGGCCCAGTAGAGCATGACAGAGCCCGACAGGGCCCGACAGAGCCCGACAGAGCCCGACAGGGCCCAGTAGAGCCCGACAGAGCCCGACAGGGCCCGACAGAGCCCAACAGAGCCCGACAGAGCCCGACAGGGCAAGACAGGGCCCGACAGGGCCGACAGGGAACAGTAGAGCCCAGAAGAGCCCGACAGAGCCCGACAGGGCCCGACAGAGCCCGACAGAGCCCGACAGGGCCCGACAGGGCCCGACAGGGCCCGACAGGGCCCAGTAGAGCCGAGTAGACCCCGACAGAGCCCCACAGAGCCCGACAGGGCCCGACAGGGCCCGACAGAGCCCGACAGGGCCCGACAGGGCCCGACAGGGCCCAGTAGAGCCCGACAGAGCCTGACAGGGCCCGACAGGGCCCAGTAGAGCCCGACAGAGCCCGACAGGGCCCGACAGGGCCCGACAGGGCCCGACAGGGCCCAGTAGAGCCCGACAGAGCCCGACAGAGCCCGACAGGGCCCGACAGGGCCCGACAGGGCCCGACAGGGCCCGACAGGGCCCGACAGAGCCCGACAGGGCCCGACAGAGCCCGACAGGGCCCGACAGGGCCCGACAGGGCCCGACAGGGCCCGACAGAGCCCGACAGGGCCCGACAGGGCCCGACAGAGCCCGACAGAGCCCAGTAGAGCCCAGTAGAGCCCGACAGAGCCCGACAGAGCCCGACAGAGCCCGACAGGGCCCGACAGAGCCCAGTACAGCCCGACAGGGCCCGACAGGGCCCAGTAGAGCCCGACAGGGCCCGACAGGGCCCAGTAGAGCCCGACAGGGCCCGACAGAGCCCGACAGGGCTCGACACGGCCCAGTAGAGCCCGACAGAGCCCGACAGAGCCCGACAGAGCACGACAGGGCCCGACAGGGCCCAGTAGAGCCCGACAGAGCCCGACAGAGCCCAGAAGAGCCCAGTAGAGCCCGACAGAGCCCGACAGAGCCCGACAGGGCCCGACAGGGCCCAGTAGAGCCCGACAGAGCCCGACAGGGCCCGACAGGGCCCGACAGGGCCCAGTAGAGCCCGACAGAGCCCTACAGAGCCCGACAGAGCCCGACAGAGCCCGACAGAGCCCGACAGGGACCGACAGAGCCCGACAGGGAACAGTAGAGACAAGTAGAGCCCCACAGAGCCCGACAGAGCCCGACAGGGCCCGACAGGGCCCGACAGAGCACGACAGAGCCCGACAGGGCCCGACAGGGCCCGACAGAGCCCAGTAGAGCCCAGTAGAGCCCGACAGAGCCCGACAGAGCCCGACAGGGCCCGACAGGGCCCGACAGAGCCCGAGAGAGCCCAGTAGAGCCCAGTAGAGCCCGACAGAGCCCGACAGAGCCCGACAGAGCCCGACAGAGCCCAGTAGAGCCCGACAGAGCCCGACAGAGCCCGACAGGGCCCGACAGGGCCCGACAGGGCCCGACAGGGCCCAGTTTAGCCCAGTAGAGCCCGACAGAGCCCGACAGAGCCCGACAGGGCCCAGGAGAGCCCGACAGAGCCCGACAGGGCCCGACAGGGCCCGACAGGGCCCGACAGAGCCCGACAGAGCCCGACAGGGCCCAGTAGAGCCCGACAGAGCCCGACAGGGCCCGACAGGGCCCGACAGGGCCCAGTAGAGCCCGACAGAGCCCGACAGGGCCCGACAGGGCCCGACAAGGCACGACTGGGCCCGACAGGGCCCGACAGGGCCCGAGAGGGCCCGACAGAGCCCGACAGAGCCCAGTAGAGCCCGACAGAGCCCGACAGAGCCCGACAGAGCCCGACAGAGCCCGACAGGGCCCAGTAGAGCCCGACAGAGCCCGACAGAGCCCGACAGAGCCCGACAGAGCCCGACAGAGCCCAGTAGAGCCCGACAGAGCCCGACCGAGCCCGACAGGACCCGACAGGGCCCGACAGGGCCCGACAGAGCCCAGTTTAGCCCAGTAGAGCCCGACAGGGCCCGACAGAGCCCGACAGAGCCCGACAGGGCCCGACAGGGCCCGACAGGGCCCGACAGGGCCCAGTAGAGCCCGACAGAGCCCGACAGAGCCCGACAGAGCCCAGTAGAGCCCGACAGGGCCCGACAGGGCCCGACAGGGCCCGACAGGGCCCGACAGAGCCCGACAGAGTCCGACAGATCCCGACAGGGCCCAGTAGAGCCCAGTAGAGCCCGACAGAGCCCAGTAGAGCCCGACAGAGCCCGACAGAGCCCGACAGGGCCCGACAGGGCCCGACAGGGCCCGACAGAGCCCGGAAGAGCCCGACAGAGCCCGACAGAGCCCGACAGAGCCCGACAGAGCCCAGTAGAGCCCAGTAGAGCCCGACAGAGCCCAGTAGAGCCCGACAGAGCCCGACAGAGCCCGACAGGGCCCGACAGGGCCCGACAGGGCCCGACAGGGCCCGACAGAGCCCGACAGGGCGCAGTAGAGCATGACAGAGCCCGACAGGGCCCGACAGAGCCCGACAGAGCCCGACAGGGCCCAGTAGAGCCCGACAGAGCCCGACAGGGCCCGACAGAGCCCAACAGAGCCCGACAGAGCCCGACAGGGCAAGACAGGGCCCGACAGGGCCCGACAGGGAACAGTAGAGCCCAGAAGAGCCCGACAGAGCCCGACAGAGCCCGACAGGGCCCGACAGAGCCCGACAGAGTCCGACAGGGCCCGACAGGGCCCGACAGGGCCCGACAGGGCCCAGTAGAGCCGAGTAGACCCCGACAGAGCCCCACAGAGCCCGACAGGGCCCGACAGGGCCCGACAGAGCCCGACAGGGCCCGACAGGGCCCGACAGGGCCCAGTAGAGCCCGACAGAGCCTGACAGGGCCCGACAGGGCCCAGTAGAGCCCGACAGAGCCCGACAGAGCCCAGTAGAGCCCAGTAGAGCCCGACAGAGCCCGACAGAGCCCGACAGAGCCCGACAGAGCCCGACAGGGCCCGACAGGGCCCGACAGAGCCCGACAGGGCCCGACAGGGCCCGACAGAGCCCGACAGGGCACGACAGGGCCCAGTAGAGCCCGACAGAGCCCGACAGAGCCCAGTAGAGCCCAGTAGAGCCCGACAGGGCCCGACAGGGACCGACAGGGCCCAGTAGAGCCCGACAGAGCCCGACAGAGCCTGACAGAGCCCGACAGGGCCCGACAGGGCCCGACAGGGCCCAGTAGAGCCCGACAGAGCCCGACAGAGCCCGACAGAGCCCGACAGAGCCCGACAGGGCCCAGTAGAGCCCGACAGAGCCCGACAGAGCCCGACAGGGCCCGACAGAGCCCGATAGAGCCCGACAGAGCGCGACAGAGCCCGACAGGGCCCGACAGAGCCCGACAGGGCCCGACAGGGCCCGACAGAGCCCGACAGGGCCCGACAGGGCCCGACAGAGCCCAGTAGAGCCCGACAGAGCCCAGTAGAGCCCAGTAGAGCCCGACAGAGCCCGTCAGAGCCCGACAGAGCCCGACAGAGCCCAGTACAGCCCGACAGGGCCCGACAGGGCCCAGTAGAGCCCGACAGGGCCCGACAGAGCCCGACAGGGCTCGACACGGCCCAGTAGAGCCCGACAGAGCCCGACAGAGCCCGACAGAGCCCGACAGGGCCCGACAGGGCCCAGTAGAGCCCCACAGAGCCCGACAGAGCCCAGAAGAGCCCAGTAGAGCCCGACAGAGCCCGACAGAGCCCGACAGGGCCCGACAGGGCCCGACAGGGCCCAGTAGAGCCCGACAGAGCCCTACAGAGCCCGACAGAGCCCGACAGGGACCGACAGAGCCCGACAGGGAACAGTAGAGACAAGTAGAGCCCGACAGAGCCCGACAGAGCCCGACAGAGCCCGACAGGGCCCGACAGGGCCCGACAGGGCCCGACAGAGCCCGACAGGGCCCGACAGGGCCCGACAGGGCCCGACAGAGCCCAGTAGAGCCCAGTAGAGCCCGACAGAGCCCGACAGAGCCCAACAGGGCCCAACAGGGCCCAACAGAGCCCGACAGAGCCCAGTAGAGCCCAGTAGAGCCCGACAGAGCCCGACAGAGCCCGATAGAGCCCGACAGAGCCCGACAGAGCCCGACAGAGCCCGACAGAGCCCAGTAGAGCCCGACAGAGCCCGACAGAGCCCGACAGGGCCCGACAGGGCCCGACAGGGCCCAGTTTAGCCCAGTAGAGCCCGACAGAGCCCGACAGAGCCCGACAGAGCCCGACAGAGCCCGACAGGGCCCAGGAGAGCCCGACAGAGCCCGACAGGGCCCGACAGGGCCCGACAGGGCCCAGTAGAGCCCGACAGAGCCCGACAGAGCCCGACAGAGCCCGACAGGGCCCGACAGGGCCCGACAGGGCCCAGAAGAGCCCGACAGGGCCCAGAAGAGCCCGACAGAGCCCGACAGGGCCCGACAGGGCCCGACAGAGCCCGACAGAGCCCGACAGGGCCCGACAGAGCCCGACAGGGCCCGACAGGGCCCAGTAGAGCCCGACAGAGCCCGACAGAGCCCGACAGAGCCCGACAGAGCCCGACAGGGCCCGACAGGGCCCGACAAGGCACGACTGGGCCCGACAGGGCCCGACAGGGCCCGACAGGGCCCGACAGAGCCCAGTAGAGCCCGACGGAGCCCGACAGAGCCCGACAGAGCACGACAGAGCCCGACAGGGCCCAGTAGAGCCCAGTAGAGCCCGACAGAGCCCAGTAGAGCCCGACAGAGCCCAGTAGAGCCCGACAGAGCCCAACAGGGCCCGACAGAGCCCAACAGGGCCCGACAGAGCCCGACAGAGCCCGACAGGGCCCGACAGGGCCCGACAGAGCCCGACAGGGCCCAGTAGAGCCCGACAGAGCCCAACAGAGCCCGACAGAGCCCGACAGAGCCCGACAGAGCCCAGTAGAGCCCGACAGAGCCCGACAGAGCCCGACAGGGCCCGACAGAGCCCGACAGGGCCCGACAGGGCCCAGTAGAGCCCGACAGAGCCCGACAGAGCCCGACAGAGCCCGACAGAGCCCGACAGAGCCCGACAGGGCCCGACAGAGTCCGACAGGACCCAGTAGACCCCGACAGAGCCCGACAGAGCCCAGAAGAGCCCAGTAGAGCCCGACAGAGCCCGACAGAGCCCGACAGGGCCCGACAGGGCCCAGTAGAGCCCGACAGAGCCCGACAGGGCCCGACAGGGCCCGACAGGGCCCAGTAGAGCCCGACAGAGCCCTACAGAGCCCGACAGAGCCCGACAGAGCCCGACAGAGCCCGACAGGGACCGACAGAGCCCGACAGGGAACAGTAGAGACAAGTAGAGCCCGACAGAGCCCGACAGAGCCCGACAGGGCCCGACAGGGCCCGACAGAGCACGACAGAGCCCGACAGGGCCCGACAGGGCCCGACAGAGCCCAGTAGAGCCCAGTAGAGCCCGACAGAGCCCGACAGAGCCCGACAGGGCCCGACAGGGCCCGACAGAGCCCGACAGAGCCCAGTAGAGCCCAGTAGAGCCCGACAGAGCCCGACAGAGCCCGACAGAGCCCGACAGAGCCCAGTAGAGCCCGACAGAGCCCGACAGAGCCCGACAGGGCCCGACAGGGCCCGACAGGGCCCAGTTTAGCCCAGTAGAGCCCGACAGAGCCCGACAGAGCCCGACAGGGCCCAGGAGAGCCCGACAGAGCCCGACAGGGCCCGACAGGGCCCGACAGGGCCCGACAGAGCCCGACAGAGCCCGACAGGGCCCAGTAGAGCCCGACAGAGCCCGACAGAGCCCGACAGGGCCCGACAGAGCCCGACAGGGCCCGACAGGGCCCGACAGGGCCCAGAAGAGCCCGACAGAGCCCGACAGGGCCCGACAGGGCCCGACAGGGCCCAGTAGAGCCCGACAGAGCCCGACAGGGCCCGACAGGGCCCGACAAGGCACGACTGGGCCCGACAGGGCCCGACAGGGCCCGAGAGGGCCCGACAGAGCCCGACAGAGCCCAGTAGAGCCCGACAGAGCCCGACAGAGCCCGACAGAGCCCGACAGAGCCCGACAGGGCCCAGTAGAGCCCGACAGAGCCCGACAGAGCCCGACAGAGCCCGACAGAGCCCGACAGAGCCCAGTAGAGCCCGACAGAGCCCGACCGAGCCCGACAGGACCCGACAGGGCCCGACAGGGCCCGACAGAGCCCAGTTTAGCCCAGTAGAGCCCGACAGGGCCCGACAGAGCCCGACAGAGCCCGACAGAGCCCAGTAGAGCCCGACAGAGCCCGACCGAGCCCGACAGGACCCGACAGGGCCCGACAGGGCCCGACAGAGCCCAGTTTAGCCCAGTAGAGCCCGACAGGGCCCGACAGAGCCCGACAGAGCCCGACAGGGCCCGACAGGGCCCGACAGGGCGCGACAGGGCCCAGTAGAGCCCGACAGAGCCCGACAGAGCCCGACAGAGCCCAGTAGAGCCCGACAGGGCCCGACAGGGCCCGACAGGGCCCGACAGGGCCCGACAGAGCCCGACAGAGTCCGACAGATCCCGACAGGGCCCAGTAGAGCCCAGTAGAGCCCGACAGAGCCCAGTAGAGCCCGACAGAGCCCGACAGAGCCCGACAGGGCCCGACAGGGCCCGACAGGGCCCGACAGAGCCCGGAAGAGCCCGACAGAGCCCGACAGAGCCCGACAGAGCCCGACAGAGCCCAGTAGAGCCCAGTAGAGCCCGACAGAGCCCAGTAGAGCCCGACAGAGCCCGACAGAGCCCGACAGGGCCCGACAGGGCCCGACAGGGCCCGACAGAGCCCGACAGGGCCCAGTAGAGCATGACAGAGCCCGACAGGGCCCGACAGAGCCCGACAGAGCCCGACAGGGCCCAGTAGAGCCCGACAGAGCCCGACAGGGCCCGACAGAGCCCAACAGAGCCCGACAGAGCCCGACAGGGCAAGACAGGGCCCGACAGGGCCCGACAGGGAACAGTAGAGCCCAGAAGAGCCCGACAGAGCCCGACAGAGCCCGACAGGGCCCGACAGAGCCCGACAGAGCCCGACAGGGCCCGACAGGGCCCGACAGGGCCCGACAGGGCCCAGTAGAGCCGAGTAGACCCCGACAGAGCCCCACAGAGCCCGACAGGGCCCGACAGGGCCCGACAGAGCCCGACAGGGCCCGACAGGGCCCGACAGGGCCCAGTAGAGCCCGACAGAGCCTGACAGGGCCCGACAGGGCCCAGTAGAGCCCGACAGAGCCCGACAGGGCCCGACAGGGCCCGACAGGGCCCGACAGGGCCCAGTAGAGCCCGACAGAGCCCGACAGAGCCCGACAGGGCCCGACAGGGCCCGACAGGGCCCGACAGGGCCCGACAGAGCCCGACAGAGCCCGACAGGGCCCGACAGAGCCCGACAGGGCCCGACAGGGCCCGACAGGGCCCGACAGGGCCCGACAGAGCCCGACAGGGCCCGACAGGGCCCGACAGAGCCCGACAGAGCCCAGTAGAGCCCAGTAGAGCCCGACAGAGCCCGACAGAGCCCGACAGAGCCCGACAGGGCCCGACAGAGCCCAGTACAGCCCGACAGGGCCCGACAGGGCCCAGTAGAGCCCGACAGGGCCCGACAGGGCCCAGTAGAGCCCGACATAGCCCGACAGAGCCCGACAGGGCTCGACACGGCCCAGTAGAGCCCGACAGAGCCCGACAGAGCCCGACAGAGCACGACAGGGCCCGACAGGGCCCAGTAGAGCCCGACAGAGCCCGACAGAGCCCAGAAGAGCCCAGTAGAGCCCGACAGAGCCCGACAGAGCCCGACAGGGCCCGACAGGGCCCAGTAGAGCCCGACAGAGCCCGACAGGGCCCGACAGGGCCCGACAGGGCCCAGTAGAGCCCGACAGAGCCCTACAGAGCCCGACAGAGCCCGACAGAGCCCGACAGAGCCCGACAGGGACCGACAGAGCCCGACAGGGAACAGTAGAGACAAGTAGAGCCCGACAGAGCCCGACAGAGCCCGACAGGGCCCGACAGGGCCCGACAGAGCACGACAGAGCCCGACAGGGCCCGACAGGGCCCGACAGAGCCCAGTAGAGCCCAGTAGAGCCCGACAGAGCCCGACAGAGCCCGACAGGGCCCGACAGGGCCCGACAGAGCCCGACAGAGCCCAGTAGAGCCCAGTAGAGCCCGACAGAGCCCGACAGAGCCCGACAGAGCCCGACAGAGCCCAGTAGAGCCCGACAGAGCCCGACAGAGCCCGACAGAGCCCGACAGGGCCCGACAGGGCCCAGTAGAGCCCGACAGAGCCCGACAGAGCCCGACAGGGCCCGACAGAGCCCGACAGGGCCCGACATAGCCCGACAGGGCCCGACAGGGCCCGACAGGGCCCAGAAGAGCCCGACAGAGCCCGACAGGGCCCGACAGGGCCCGACAGGGCCCAGTAGAGCCCGACAGAGCCCGACAGGGCCCGACAGGGCCCGACAAGGCACGACTGGGCCCGACAGGGCCCGACAGGGCCCGAGAGGGCCCGACAGAGCCCGACAGAGCCCAGTAGAGCCCGACAGAGCCCGACAGAGCCCGACAGAGCCCGACAGAGCCCGACAGGGCCCAGTAGAGCCCGACAGAGCCCGACAGAGCCCGACAGAGCCCGACAGAGCCCGACAGAGCCCAGTAGAGCCCGACAGAGCCCGACCGAGCCCGACAGGACCCGACAGGGCCCGACAGGGCCCGACAGAGCCCAGTTTAGCCCAGTAGAGCCCGACAGGGCCCGACAGAGCCCGACAGAGCCCGACAGGGCCCGACAGGGCCCAGTAGAGCCCGACAGAGCCCGACAGAGCCCGACAGAGCCCAGTAGAGCCCGACAGGGCCCGACAGGGCCCGACAGGGCCCGACAGGGCCCGACAGAGCCCGACAGAGTCCGACAGATCCCGACAGGGCCCAGTAGAGCCCAGTAGAGCCCGACAGAGCCCAGTAGAGCCCGACAGAGCCCGACAGAGCCCGACAGGGCCCGACAGGGCCCGACAGGGCCCGACAGAGCCCGGAAGAGCCCGACAGAGCCCGACAGAGCCCGACAGAGCCCGACAGAGCCCAGTAGAGCCCAGTAGAGCCCGACAGAGCCCAGTAGAGCCCGACAGAGCCCGACAGAGCCCGACAGGGCCCGACAGGGCCCGACAGGGCCCGACAGGGCCCGACAGGGCCCGACAGAGCCCGACAGGGCCCAGTAGAGCATGACAGAGCCCGACAGGGCCCGACAGAGCCCGACAGAGCCCGACAGGGCCCAGTAGAGCCCGACAGAGCCCGACAGGGCCCGACAGAGCCCAACAGAGCCCGACAGAGCCCGACAGGGCAAGACAGGGCCCGACAGGGCCCGACAGGGAACAGTAGAGCCCAGAAGAGCCCGACAGAGCCCGACAGAGCCCGACAGGGCCCGACAGAGCCCGACAGAGCCCGACAGGGCCCGACAGGGCCCGACAGGGCCCGACAGGGCCCAGTAGAGCCGAGTAGACCCCGACAGAGCCCCACAGAGCCCGACAGGGCCCGACAGGGCCCGACAGAGCCCGACAGGGCCCGACAGGGCCCGACAGGGCCCAGTAGAGCCCGACAGAGCCTGACAGGGCCCGACAGGGCCCAGTAGAGCCCGACAGAGCCCGACAGAGCCCAGTAGAGCCCAGTAGAGCCCGACAGAGCCCGACAGAGCCCGACAGAGCCCGACAGGGCCCGACAGGGCCCGACAGAGCCCGACAGGGCCCGACAGGGCCCGACAGAGCCCGACAGGGCACGACAGGGCCCAGTAGAGCCCGACAGAGCCCGACAGAGCCCAGTAGAGCCCAGTAGAGCCCGACAGGGCCCGACAGGGACCGACAGGGCCCAGTAGAGCCCGACAGAGCCCGACAGAGCCTGACAGAGCCCGACAGGGCCCGACAGGGCCCGACAGGGCCCAGTAGAGCCCGACAGAGCCCGACAGAGCCCGACAGAGCCCGACAGAGCCCGACAGAGCCCGACAGGGCCCAGTAGAGCCCGACAGAGCCCGACAGAGCCCGACAGGGCCCGACAGAGCCCGATAGAGCCCGACAGAGCGCGACAGAGCCCGACAGGGCCCGACAGAGCCCGACAGGGCCCGACAGGGCCCGACAGGGCCCGACAGGGCCCGACAGGGCCCGACAGAGCCCAGTAGAGCCCGACAGAGCCCAGTAGAGCCCAGTAGAGCCCGACAGAGCCCGTCAGAGCCCGACAGAGCCCGACAGAGCCCAGTACAGCCCGACAGGGCCCGACAGGGCCCAGTAGAGCCCGACAGGGCCCGACAGAGCCCGACAGGGCTCGACACGGCCCAGTAGAGCCCGACAGAGCCCGACAGAGCCCGACAGAGCCCGACAGGGCCCGACAGGGCCCAGTAGAGCCCGACAGAGCCCGACAGAGCCCAGAAGAGCCCAGTAGAGCCCGACAGAGCCCGACAGAGCCCGACAGGGCCCGACAGGGCCCGACAGGGCCCGACAGGGCCCAGTAGAGCCCGACAGAGCCCTACAGAGCCCGACAGAGCCCGACAGGGACCGACAGAGCCCGACAGGGAACAGTAGAGACAAGTAGAGCCCGACAGAGCCCGACAGAGCCCGACAGAGCCCGACAGGGCCCGACAGGGCCCGACAGGGCCCGACAGAGCCCGACAGGGCCCGACAGGGCCCGACAGGGCCCGACAGAGCCCAGTAGAGCCCAGTAGAGCCCGACAGAGCCCGACAGAGCCCAACAGGGCCCAACAGGGCCCAACAGAGCCCGACAGAGCCCAGTAGAGCCCAGTAGAGCCCGACAGAGCCCGACAGAGCCCGATAGAGCCCGACAGAGCCCGACAGAGCCCGACAGAGCCCGACAGAGCCCAGTAGAGCCCGACAGAGCCCGACAGAGCCCGACAGGGCCCGACAGGGCCCGACAGGGCCCAGTTTAGCCCAGTAGAGCCCGACAGAGCCCGACAGAGCCCGACAGAGCCCGACAGGGCCCAGGAGAGCCCGACAGAGCCCGACAGGGCCCGACAGGGCCCGACAGGGCCCAGTAGAGCCCGACAGAGCCCGACAGAGCCCGACAGAGCCCGACAGGGCCCGACAGGGCCCGACAGGGCCCAGAAGAGCCCGACAGGGCCCAGAAGAGCCCGACAGAGCCCGACAGGGCCCGACAGGGCCCGACAGAGCCCGACAGAGCCCGACAGGGCCCGACAGAGCCCGACAGGGCCCGACAGGGCCCAGTAGAGCCCGACAGAGCCCGACAGAGCCCGACAGAGCCCGACAGAGCCCGACAGGGCCCGACAGGGCCCGACAAGGCACGACTGGGCCCGACAGGGCCCGACAGGGCCCGACAGGGCCCGACAGAGCCCAGTAGAGCCCGACAGAGCCCGACAGAGCCCGACAGAGCCCGACAGAGCACGACAGAGCCCGACAGAGCCCGACAGGGCCCAGTAGAGCCCAGTAGAGCCCGACAGAGCCCAGTAGAGCCCGACAGAGCCCAGTAGAGCCCGACAGAGCCCAACAGGGCCCGACAGAGCCCAACAGGGCCCGACAGAGCCCGACAGAGCCCGACAGGGCCCGACAGGGCCCGACAGAGCCCGACAGGGCCCAGTAGAGCCCGACAGAGCCCAACAGAGCCCGACAGAGCCCGACAGAGCCCGACAGAGCCCAGTAGAGCCCGACAGAGCCCGACAGAGCCCGACAGGGCCCGACAGAGCCCGACAGGGCCCGACAGGGCCCAGTAGAGCCCGACAGAGCCCGACAGAGCCCGACAGAGCCCGACAGAGCCCGACAGAGCCCGACAGGGCCCGACAGAGTCCGACAGGACCCAGTAGACCCCGACAGAGCCCGACAGAGCCCAGTAGAGCCCAGTAGAGCCCGACAGAGCCCGACAGAGCCCGACAGAGCCCGACAGAACCCGAGAGAGCCCGACAGAGACCGGTTGAGCCCGACAGAGCCCGACAGAGCCCGACAGAGCCCGACAGGGCCCAGTAGAGCCCGACAGAGCCCGACAGAGCCCGACAGAGCCCAGTAGAGCCCGACAGAGCCCGACAGAGCCCGACAGGGCCCGACAGAGCCCGACAGGGCCCAGTAGAGCCCAGTAGAGCCCGACAGAGCCCAGTAGAGCCCGACAGGGCCCGACAGGGCCCGACAGGGCCCGACAGAGCCCGACAGAGCCCGACAGAGCCCGACAGGGCCCAGTAGAGCACGACAGAGCCCGACAGGGCCCGACAGAGCCCGACAGAGCCCGACAGGGCCCAGTAGAGCCCGACAGAGCCCGACAGGGCCCGACAGGGCCCGACAGAGCCCAACAGGGCCCGACAGGGCCCGACAGAGCCCAACAGAGCCCGACAGAGCCCGACAGGGAACAGTAGAGCCCAGAAGAGCCCGACAGAGCCCGACAGGGCCCGACAGGGCCCGACAGAGCCCGACAGGGCCCGACAGGGCCCGACAGAGCCCAGTAGAGCCGAGTAGACCCCGACAGAGCCCCACAGAGTCCGACAGGGCCCGACAGGGCCCGACAGAGCCCGACAGGGCCCGACAGGGCCCAGTAGAGCCCGACAGGGCCCGACAGAGCCCGACAGGGCCCGACAGAGCCCAGTAGAGCCCGACAGAGCCCGACAGGGCCCGACAGGGCCCGACAGGGCCCAGTAGAGCCCGACAGAGCCCGACAGAGCCCAGTAGAGCCCGACAGAGCCCGACAGAGCCCGACAGAGCCCGACAGGGCCCGACAGGGCCCGACAGGGCCCAGTAGAGCCCGACAGAGCCCGACAGAGCCCGACAGAGCCCAGTAGAGCCCGACAGGGCCCGACAGGGCCCGACAGGGCCCAGTAGAACCCGACAGAGCCCGACAGAGCCCGACAGAGCCCGACAGGGCCCGACAGGGCCCGACAGGGCCCAGTAGAGCCCGACAGAGCCCGACAGAGCCCGACAGAGCCCGACAGAGCCCGACAGGGCCCGACAGGGCCCGACAGGGCCCAGTAGAGCCCGATAGAGCCCGACAGAGCCCGACAGGGCCCGACAGGGCCCGACAGGGCCCGAGAGAGCCCGACAGAGCCCGACAGAGCCCGACAGGGCCCGACAGGGCCCGACAGAGCCCGACAGGGCCCGACAGGGCCCGACAGAGCCCGACAGAGCCCGACAGAGCCCAGTAGAGCCCGACAGAGCCCAGTAGAGCCCAGTAGAGCCCAGTAGAGCCCGACAGAGCCCGACAGAGCCCGACAGAGCCCGACAGAGCCCAGTACAGCCCGACAGGGCCCGACAGGGCCCAGTAGAGCCCGACAGGGCCCGACAGGGCCCAGTAGAGCCCGACAGGGCCCGACAGAGCCGGACAGGGCTCGACACGGCCCAGTAGAGCCCGACAGAGCCCGACAGAGCCCGACAGAGCCCGACAGGGCCCGACAGGGCCCAGTAGAGCCCGACAGAGCCCGACAGAGCCCAGAAGAGCCCAGTAGAGCCCGACAGAGCCCGACAGAGCCCGACAGGGCCCGACAGGGCCCGACAGGGCCCAGTAGAGCCCGACAGAGCCCGACAGGGCCCGACAGGGCCCGACAGGGCCCAGTAGAGCCCGACAGAGCCCTACAGAGCCCGACAGAGCCCGACAGGGACCGACAGAGCCCGACAGGGAACAGTAGAGACAAGTAGAGCCCGACAGAGCCCGACAGGGCCCGACAGGGCCCGACAGGGCCCGACAGAGCCCGACAGAGCCCGACAGAGCCCGACAGGGCCCGACAGGGCCCAGTAGAGCCCAGTAGAGCCCGACAGAGCCCGACAGGGCCCGACAGGGCCCGACAGAGCCCGACAGAGCCCGACAGAGCCCGACAGAGCCCAGTAGAGCCCGACAGAGCCCGACAGGGCCCGACAGGGCCCGACAGGGCCCGACAGAGCCCAGTAGAGCCCGACAGAGCCCAGTAGAGCCCAGTAGAGCCCGACAGAGCCCGTCAGAGCCCGACAGAGCCCGACAGAGCCCAGTACAGCCCGACAGGGCCCGACAGGGCCCAGTAGAGCCCGACAGGGCCCGACAGAGCCCGACAGGGCTCGACACGGCCCAGTAGAGCCCGACAGAGCCCGACAGAGCCCGACAGAGCCCGACAGGGCCCGACAGGGCCCAGTAGAGCCCGACAGAGCCCGACAGAGCCCAGAAGAGCCCAGTAGAGCCCGACAGAGCCCGACAGGGCCCGACAGGGCCCGACAGGGCCCGACAGGGCCCAGTAGAGCCCGACAGAGCCCTACAGAGCCCGACAGAGCCCGACAGGGACCGACAGAGCCCGACAGGGAACAGTAGAGACAAGTAGAGCCCGACAGAGCCCGACAGAGCCCGACAGAGCCCGACAGGGCCCGACAGGGCCCGACAGGGCCCGACAGAGCCCGACAGGGCCCGACAGAGCCCGACAGGGCCCGACAGAGCCCAGTAGAGCCCAGTAGAGCCCGACAGAGCCCGACAGAGCCCAACAGGGCCCAACAGGGCCCGACAGAGCCCGACAGAGCCCAGTAGAGCCCAGTAGAGCCCGACAGAGCCCGACAGAGCCCGATAGAGCCCGACAGAGCCCGACAGAGCCCGACAGAGCCCGACAGAGCCCAGTAGAGCCCGACAGAGCCCGACAGAGCCCGACAGGGCCCGACAGGGCCCGACAGGGCCCGACAGGGCCCAGTTTAGCCCAGTAGAGCCCGACAGAGCCCGACAGAGCCCGACAGAGCCCGACAGAGCCCGACAGGGCCCAGGAGAGCCCGACAGAGCCCGACAGGGCCCGACAGGGCCCGACAGGGCCCAGTAGAGCCCGACAGAGCCCGACAGAGCCCGACAGAGCCCGACAGAGCCCGACAGGGCCCGACAGGGCCCGACAGGGCCCAGAAGAGCCCGACAGGGCCCAGAAGAGCCCGACAGAGCCCGACAGGGCCCGACAGGGCCCGACAGAGCCCGACAGGGCCCGACAGGGCCCGACAGAGCCCGACAGGGCCCGACAGGGCCCAGTAGAGCCCGACAGAGCCCGACAGAGCCCGACAGAGCCCGACAGAGCCCGACAGGGCCCGACAGGGCCCGACAAGGCACGACTGGGCCCGACAGGGCCCGACAGGGCCCGACAGAGCCCGACAGAGCCCAGTAGAGCCCGACAGAGCCCGACAGAGCCCGACAGAGCCCGACAGAGCCCGACAGAGCCCGACAGGGCCCAGTAGAGCCCAGTAGAGCCCGACAGAGCCCAGTAGAGCCCGACAGAGCCCAGTAGAGCCCGACAGAGCCCAACAGGGCCCGACAGAGCCCAACAGGGCCCGACAGAGCCCGACAGAGCCCGACAGGGCCCGACAGGGCCCGACAGAGCCCGACAGGGCCCAGTAGAGCCCGACAGAGCCCAACAGAGCCCGACAGAGCCCGACAGAGCCCGACAGAGCCCGACAGAGCCCGACAGAGCCCGACAGGGCCCGACAGAGCCCGACAGGGCCCGACAGGGCCCAGTAGAGCCCGACAGAGCCCGACAGAGCCCAGTAGAGCCCAACAGAGCCCGACAGAGCCCGACAGGGCCCGACAGAGCCCGACAGGGCCCAGTAGAGCCCGACAGAGCCCGACAGAGCCCAGTAGAGCCCAGTAGAGCCCGACAGAGCCCGACAGAGCCCGACAGAGCCCGACAGAACCCGAGAGAGCCCGACAGAGACCGGTTGAGCCCGACAGAGCCCGACAGAGCCCGACAGAGCCCGACAGGGCCCAGTAGAGCCCGACAGAGCCCGACAGAGCCCGACAGAGCCCAGTAGAGCCCGACAGAGCCCGACAGAGCCCGACAGGGCCCGACAGAGCCCGACAGGGCCCAGTAGAGCCCAGTAGAGCCCGACAGAGCCCAGTAGAGCCCGACAGAGCCCGACAGAGCCCGACAGGGCCCGACAGGGCCCGACAGGGCCCGACAGGGCCCGACAGAGCCCGACAGAGCCCGACAGAGCCCGACAGGGCCCAGTAGAGCACGACAGAGCCCGACAGGGCCCGACAGAGCCCGACAGAGCCCGACAGGGCCCAGTAGAGCCCGACAGAGCCCGACAGGGCCCGACAGGGCCCGACAGAGCCCAACAGGGCCCGACAGGGCCCGACAGAGCCCAACAGAGCCCGACAGAGCCCGACAGGGAACAGTAGAGCCCAGAAGAGCCCGACAGAGCCCGACAGGGCCCGACAGAGCCCGACAGAGCCCGACAGGGCCCGACAGGGCCCGACAGAGCCCAGTAGAGCCGAGTAGACCCCGACAGAGCCCCACAGAGCCCGACAGGGCCCGACAGGGCCCGACAGAGCCCGACAGGGCCCGACAGGGCCCGACAGGGCCCAGTAGAGCCCGACAGGGCCCGACAGGGCCCAGTAGAGCCCGACAGGGCCCGACAGAGCCCGACAGGGCCCGACAGAGCCCAGTAGAGCCCGACAGAGCCCGACAGGGCCCGACAGGGCCCGACAGGGCCCAGTAGAGCCCGACAGAGCCCGACAGAGCCCAGTAGAGCCCGACAGAGCCCGACAGAGCCCGACAGAGCCCGACAGAGCCCGACAGGGCCCGACAGGGCCCGACAGGGCCCAGTAGAGCCCGACAGAGCCCGACAGAGCCCAGTAGAGCCCAGTAGAGCCCGACAGGGCCCGACAGGGCCCGACAGGGCCCAGTAGAACCCGACAGAGCCCGACAGAGCCCGACAGAGCCCGACAGGGCCCGACAGGGCCCGACAGGGCCCAGTAGAGCCCGACAGAGCCCGACAGAGCCCGACAGAGCCCGACAGAGCCCGACAGAGCCCGACAGAGCCCGACAGGGCCCGACAGGGCCCAGTAGAGCCCGATAGAGCCCGACAGAGCCCGACAGGGCCCGACAGGGCCCGACAGGGCCCGATAGAGCCCGACAGAGCCCGACAGAGCCCGACAGGGCCCGACAGAGCCCGACAGGGCCCGACAGGGCCCGACAGAGCCCGACAGAGCCCGACAGAGCCCAGTAGAGCCCGACAGAGCCCGACAGAGCCCGACAGGGCCCGACAGGGCCCGACAGAGCCCGACAGGGCCCGACAGGGCCCGACAGAGCCCGACAGAGCCCGACAGAGCCCAGTACAGCCCGACAGGGCCCGACAGGGCCCAGTAGAGCCCGACAGGGCCCGACAGGGCCCAGTAGAGCCCGACAGGGCCCGACAGAGCCCGACAGGGCTCGACACGGCCCAGTAGAGCCCGACAGAGCCCGACAGAGCCCGACAGAGCCCGACAGAGCCCGACAGGGCCCAGTAGAGCCCGACAGAGCCCGACAGAGCCCAGAAGAGCCCAGTAGAGCCCGACAGAGCCCGACAGAGCCCGACAGGGCCCGACAGGGCCCGACAGGGCCCAGTAGAGCCCGACAGAGCCCGACAGGGCCCGACAGGGCCCGACAGGGCCCAGTAGAGCCCGACAGAGCCCTACAGAGCCCGACAGAGCCCGACAGGGACCGACAGAGCCCGACAGGGAACAGTAGAGACAAGTAGAGCCCGACAGAGCCCGACAGGGCCCGACAGGGCCCGACAGGGCCCGACAGAGCCCGACAGAGCCCGACAGAGCCCGACAGGGCCCGACAGGGCCCAGTAGAGCCCAGTAGAGCCCGACAGAGCCCGACAGGGCCCGACAGGGCCCGACAGAGCCCGACAGAGCCCGACAGAGCCCGACAGAGCCCAGTAGAGCCCGACAGAGCCCGACAGAGCCCGACAGAGCCCGACAGAGCCCAGTAGAGCCCAGTAGAGCCCGACAGAGCCCGACAGAGCCCGACAGGGCCCGACAGGGCCCGACAGGGCCCGACAGGGCCCAGTTTAGCCCAGTAGAGCCCGACAGAGCCCGACAGAGCCCGACAGGGCCCAGGAGAGCCCGACAGAGCCCGACAGGGCCCGACAGGGCCCGACAGGGCCCGACAGAGCCCGACAGGGCCCAGTAGAGCCCGACAGAGCCCGACAGAGCCCGACAGAGCCTGACAGGGCCCGACAGAGCCCGACAGGGCCCGACATAGCCCGACAGGGCCCGACAGGGCCCGACAGGGCCCAGAAGAGCCCGACAGAGCCCGACAGGGCCCGACAGGGCCCGACAGGGCCCGACAGAGCCCGACAGAGCCCAGTAGAGCCCGACAGAGCCCGACAGAGCCCGACAGAGCCCGACAGGGCCCGACAGGGCCCGACAAGGCACGACTGGGCCCGACAGGGCCCGACAGAGCCCGACAGAGCCCGACAGAGCCCGACAGAGCCCGACAGGGCCCAGTAGAGCCCAGTAGAGCCCGACAGAGCCCAGTAGAGCCCGACAGAGCCCAGTAGAGCCCGACAGAGCCCAACAGGGCCCGACAGAGCCCGACAGGGCCCGACAGAGCCCGACAGGGCCCGACAGAGCCCGACAGAGCCCGACAGGGCCCAGTAGAGCCCGACAGGGCCCAACAGAGCCCGACAGAGCCCGACAGAGCCCAGTAGAGCCCGACAGAGCCCGACAGAGCCCGGCAGGGCCCGACAGAGCCCGACAGAGCATGACAGGGCCCAGTAGAACCCGACAGAGCCCGACAGAGCCCGACAGAGCCCAACAGAGCCCAACAGAGCCCGACAGAGCCCGACAGGGCCCAGTAGAGCCCGACAGAGCCCGACAGAGCCCAGTAGAGCCCAGTAGAGCCCGACAGAGCCCGACAGAGCCCGACAGAGCCCGACAGAGCCCGACAGAGCCCGACAGAGACCAGTTGAGCCCGACAGAGCCCGACAGAGCCCGACAGAGCCCGACAGAGCCCGACAGAGCCCGACAGAGCCCAGTAGAGCACGACAGAGCCCGACAGGGCCCGACAGAGCCCGACAGAGCCCGACAGGGCCCAGTAGAGCCCGACAGAGCCCGACAGGGCCCGACAGGGCCCGACAGAGCCCAACAGAGCCCGACAGAGCCCGACAGAGCCCGACAGAGCCCGACAGAGCCCGACAGGGAACAGTAGAGCCCAGAAGAGCCCGACAGAGCCCGACAGAGCCCGACAGGGCCCGACAGGGCCCGACAGAGCCCGACAGGGCCCGACAGGGCCCGACAGAGCCCAGTAGAGCCGAGTAGACCCCGACAGAGCCCCACAGAGCCCGACAGGGCCCGACAGGGCCCGACAGAGCCCGACAGGACCCGACAGGGCCCGACAGGGCCCGACAGGGCCCAGTAGAGCCCGACATAGCCCAGTAGAGCCCGACAGGGCCCGACAGGGCCCAGTAGAGCCCGACAGGGCCCGACAGAGCCCAGTAGAGCCCGACAGAGCCCGACAGAGCCCGACAGGGCCCGACAGGGCCCGACAGAGCCCGACAGGGCCCGACAGGGCCCGACAGGGCCCAGTAGAGCCCGACAGGGCCCGACAGAGCCCAGTAGAGCCCAGTAGAGCCCGACAGGGCCCGACTGGGCTTGACAGGGCCCATTAGAGCCCGACAGAGCCCGACAGAGCCTGACAGAGCCCGACAGGGCCCGACAGGGCCCGACAGGGCCCAGTAGAGCCCGACAGAGCCCGACAGAGCCCGACAGAGCCCGACAGGGCCCGACAGGGCCCGACAGGGCCCAGTAGAGCCCGATAGAGCCCGACAGAGCCCGACAGGGCCCGACAGGGCCCGACAGAGCCCGATAGAGCCCGACAGAGCCCGACAGAGCCCGACAGGGCCCGACAGAGCCCGACAGAGCCCGACAGAGCCCGACAGGGCCCGACAGGGCCCGACAGCGCCCGACAAGGCCCGACAGAGCCCGACAGGGCCCGACAGGGCCCGACAGAGCCCGACAGAGCCCGACAGAGCCCGACAGAGCCCAGTAGAGCCCGACAGAGCCCAGTAGAGCCCAGTAGAGCCCGACAGAGCCCGACAGAGCCCGACAGAGCCCAGTACAGCCCGACAGGGTCCGACAGAGCCCAGTAGAGCCCGACAGGGCCCGACAGGGCCCAGTAGAGCCCGACAGGGCCCGACAGAGCCCGACAGGGCTCGACACGGCCCAGTAGAGCCCGACAGAGTCCGACAGAGCCCGACAGATCCCGACAGGGCCCGACAGGGCCCAGTAGAGCCCGACAGAGCCCGACAGAGCCCAGAAGAGCCCAGTAGAGCCCGACAGAGCCCGACAGAGCCCGACAGAGCCCGACAGGGCCCGACAGGGCCCAGTAGAGCCCGACAGAGCCCGACAGAGCCCGACAGGGCCCGACAGGGCCCGACAGGGCCCAGTAGAGCCCGACAGAGCCCTACAGAGCCCGACAGAGCCCGACAGGGACCGACAGAGCCCGACAGGGAACAGTAGAGACAAGTAGAGCCCGACAGAGCCCGACAGAGCCCGACAGAGCCCGACAGGGCCCGACAGGGCCCGACAGGGCCCGACAGAGCCCGACAGGGCCCGACAGAGCCCAGTAGAACCCAGTAGAGCCCGACAGAGCCCGACAGGGCCCGACAGGGCCCGACAGGGCCCGACAGAGCCCAGTAGAGCCCAGTAGAGCCCGACAGAGCCCGACAGAGCCCGACAGAGCCCGACAGAGCCCAGTAGAGCCCAGTAGAGCCCGACAGAGCCCGACAGAGCCCGACAGGGCCCGACAGGGCCCAGTTTAGCCCAGTAGAGCCCGACAGAGCCCGACAGAGCCCGACAGGGCCCAGGAGAGCCCGACAGAGCCCGACAGGGCCCGACAGGGCCCGACAGGGCCCGACAGGGCCCGACAGAGCCCGACAGGGCCCAGTAGAGCCCGACAGAGCCCGACAGAGCCCGACAGAGCCCGACAGGGCCCGACATAGCCCGACAGGGCCCGACAGGGCCCGACAGGGCCCAGAAGAGCCCGACAGAGCCCGACAGGGCCCGACAGGGCCCGACAGGGCCCGACAGAGCCCGACAGGGCCCAGTAGAGCCCGACAGAGCCCGACAGGGCCCGACAGGGCCCGACAAGGCACGACTGGGCCCGACAGGGCCCGACAGGGCCCGACAGGGCCCGACAGAGCCCGACAGAGCCCAGTAGAGCCCGACAGAGCCCGACAGAGCCCGACAGAGCCCGACAGAGCCCGACAGAGCCCGACAGGGCCCAGTAGAGCCCAGTAGAGCCCGACAGAGCCCAGTAGAGCCCGACAGAGCCCAGTAGAGCCCGACAGAGCCCGACAGGGCCCGACAGAGCCCGACAGGACCCGACAGGGCCCGACAGAGCCCGACAGGGCCCGACAGGGCCCAGTAGAGCCCGACAGAGCCCGACAGAGCCCGACAGAGCCCGACAGAGCCCGACAGAGCCCGACAGAGCCCGACAGAGCCCGACAAGGCACGACTGGGCCCGACAGGGCCCGACAGGGCCCGACAGAGCCCGACAGAGCCCAGTAGAGCCCGACAGAGCCCGACAGAGCCCGACAGAGCCCGACAGAGCCCGACAGAGCCCGACAGGGCCCAGTAGAGCCCAGTAGAGCCCGACAGAGCCCAGTAGAGCCCGACAGAGCCCAGTAGAGCCCGACAGAGCCCAACAGGGCCCGACAGAGCCCAACAGGGCCCGACAGAGCCCGACAGAGCCCGACAGGGCCCGACAGGGCCCGACAGAGCCCGACAGGGCCCAGTAGAGCCCGACAGAGCCCGACAGAGCCCGACAGAGCCCGACAGAGCCCGACAGAGCCCGACAGGGCCCGACAGAGCCCGACAGGGCCCGACAGGGCCCAGTAGAGCCCGACAGAGCCCGACAGAGCCCGACAGAGCCCGACAGAGCCCGACAGAGCCCGACAGGGCCCGACAGGGCCCAGTAGAGCCCGACAGAGCCCGACAGAGCCCAGTAGAGCCCAGTAGAGCCCGACAGAGCCCGACAGAGCCCGACAGAGCCCGACAGAGCCCGACAGAGCCCGACAGAGCCCGACAGAGACCGGTTGAGCCCGACAGAGCCCGACAGAGCCCGACAGAGCCCGACAGGGCCCAGTAGAGCCCGACAGAGCCCGACAGAGCCCGACAGAGCCCAGTAGAGCCCGACAGAGCCCGACAGAGCCCGACAGGGCCCGACAGAGCCCGACAGGGCCCAGTAGAGCCCAGTAGAGCCCGACAGAGCCCAGTAGAGCCCGACAGGGCCCGACAGAGCCCGACAGGGCCCGACAGGGCCCGACAGGGCCCGACAGAGCCCGACAGAGCCCGACAGAGCCCGACAGGGCCCAGTAGAGCACGACAGAGCCCGACAGGGCCCGACAGAGCCCGACAGAGCCCGACAGGGCCCAGTAGAGCCCGACAGAGCCCGACAGGGCCCGACAGGGCCCGACAGAGCCCAACAGGGCCCGACAGGGCCCGACAGAGCCCAACAGAGCCCGACAGAGCCCGACAGGGAACAGTAGAGCCCAGAAGAGCCCGACAGAGCCCGACAGGGCCCGACAGAGCCCGACAGAGCCCGACAGGGCCCGACAGAGCCCGACAGGGCCCAGTAGAGCCGAGTAGACCCCGACAGAGCCCCACAGAGCCCGACAGGGCCCGACAGGGCCCGACAGAGCCCGACAGGGCCCGACAGGGCCCGACAGGGCCCAGTAGAGCCCGACAGGGCCCGACAGGGCCCAGTAGAGCCCGACAGGGCCCGACAGAGCCCGACAGGGCCCGACAGAGCCCAGTAGAGCCCGACAGAGCCCGACAGGGCCCGACAGGGCCCGACAGGGCCCAGTAGAGCCCGACAGAGCCCGACAGAGCCCAGTAGAGCCCAGTAGAGCCCGACAGGGCCCGACAGGGCCCGACAGGGCCCAGTAGAACCCGACAGAGCCCGACAGAGCCCGACAGAGCCCGACAGGGCCCGACAGGGCCCGACAGGGCCCGACAGGGCCGGACAGGGCCCAGTAGAGCCCGACAGAGCCCGACAGAGCCCGACAGAGCCCGACAGAGCCCGACAGAGCCCGACAGGGCCCGACAGGGCCCAGTAGAGCCCGATAGAGCCCGACAGAGCCCGACAGGGCCCGACAGGGCCCGACAGGGCCCGATAGAGCCCGACAGAGCCCGACAGAGCCCGACAGGGCCCGACAGGGCCCGACAGAGCCCGACAGGGCCCGACAGGGCCCGACAGAGCCCGACAGAGCCCGACAGAGCCCAGTAGAGCCCGACAGAGCCCAGTAGAGCCCAGTAGAGCCCAGTAGAGCCCGACAGAGCCCGACAGAGCCCGACAGAGCCCAGTACAGCCCGACAGGGCCCGACAGGGCCCAGTAGAGCCCGACAGGGCCCGACAGGGCCCAGTAGAGCCCGACAGGGCCCGACAGAGCCCGACAGGGCTCGACACGGCCCAGTAGAGCCCGACAGAGCCCGACAGAGCCCGACAGAGCCCGACAGAGCCCGACAGGGCCCAGTAGAGCCCGACAGAGCCCGACAGAGCCCAGAAGAGCCCAGTAGAGCCCGACAGAGCCCGACAGAGCCCGACAGGGCCCGACAGGGCCCGACAGGGCCCAGTAGAGCCCGACAGAGCCCGACAGGGCCCGACAGGGCCCGACAGGGCCCAGTAGAGCCCGACAGAGCCCTACAGAGCCCGACAGAGCCCGACAGGGACCGACAGAGCCCGACAGGGAACAGTAGAGACAAGTAGAGCCCGACAGAGCCCGACAGGGCCCGACAGGGCCCGACAGGGCCCGACAGAGCCCGACAGAGCCCGACAGGGCCCGACAGGGCCCAGTAGAGCCCAGTAGAGCCCGACAGAGCCCGACAGGGCCCGACAGGGCCCGACAGAGCCCGACAGAGCCCGACAGAGCCCGACAGAGCCCAGTAGAGCCCGACAGAGCCCGACAGAGCCCGACAGAGCCCGACAGAGCCCAGTAGAGCCCGACAGAGCCCGACAGAGCCCGACAGGGCCCGACAGGGCCCGACAGGGCCCAGTTTAGCCCAGTAGAGCCCGACAGAGCCCGACAGAGCCCGACAGGGCCCAGGAGAGCCCGACAGAGCCCGACAGAGCCCGACAGGGCCCGACAGGGCCCGACAGGGCCCGACAGAGCCCGACAGGGCCCGACAGAGCCCGACAGAGCCCGACAGAGCCCGACAGAGCCTGACAGGGCCCGACAGAGCCCGACAGGGCCCGACATAGCCCGACAGGGCCCGACAGGGCCCGACAGGGCCCAGAAGAGCCCGACAGAGCCCGACAGGGCCCGACAGGGCCCGACAGGGCCCGACAGAGCCCGACAGAGCCCAGTAGAGCCCGACAGAGCCCGACAGAGCCCGACAGAGCCCGACAGGGCCCGACAGGGCCCGACAAGGCACGACTGGGCCCGACAGGGCCCGACAGGGCCCGACAGAGCCCGACAGAGCCCGACAGAGCCCGACAGGGCCCAGTAGAGCCCAGTAGAGCCCGACAGAGCCCAGTAGAGCCCGACAGAGCCCAGTAGAGCCCGACAGAGCCCAACAGGGCCCGACAGAGCCCGACAGGGCCCGACAGAGCCCGACAGGGCCCGACAGAGCCCGACAGAGCCCGACAGGGCCCAGTAGAGCCCGACAGGGCCCAACAGAGCCCGACAGAGCCCGACAGAGCCCAGTAGAGCCCGACAGAGCCCGACAGAGCCCGGCAGGGCCCGACAGAGCCCGACAGAGCCCGACAGGGCCCAGTAGAACCCGACAGAGCCCGACAGAGCCCGACAGAGCCCAACAGAGCCCGACAGAGCCCGACAGGGCCCAGTAGAGCCCGACAGAGCCCGACAGAGCCCAGTAGAGCCCAGTAGAGCCCGACAGAGCCCGACAGAGCCCGACAGAGCCCGACAGAGCCCGACAGAGCCCGACAGAGACCAGTTGAGCCCGACAGAGCCCGACAGAGCCCGACAGAGCCCGACAGAGCCCGACAGAGCACGACAGAGCCCGACAGGGCCCGACAGAGCCCGACAGAGCCCGACAGGGCCCAGTAGAGCCCGACAGAGCCCGACAGGGCCCGACAGGGCCCGACAGAGCCCAACAGAGCCCGACAGAGCCCGACAGAGCCCGACAGAGCCCGACAGAGCCCGACAGAGCCCGACAGGGAACAGTAGAGCCCAGAAGAGCCCGACAGAGCCCGACAGAGCCCGACAGGGCCCGACAGGGCCCGACAGGGCCCGACAGAGCCCAGTAGAGCCGAGTAGACCCCGACAGAGCCCCACAGAGCCCGACAGGGCCCGACAGGGCCCGACAGAGCCCGACAGGACCCGACAGGGCCCGACAGGGGCCGACAGAGCCCAGTAGAGCCCGACATAGCCCAGTAGAGCCCGACAGGGCCCGACAGGGCCCAGTAGAGCCCGACAGGGCCCGACAGAGCCCAGTAGAGCCCGACAGAGCCCGACAGAGCCCGACAGGGCCCGACAGGGCCCGACAGAGCCCGACAGGGCCCGACAGGGCCCGACAGGGCCCAGTAGAGCCCGACAGGGCCCGACAGAGCCCAGTAGAGCCCAGTAGAGCCCGACAGGGCCCGACTGGGCTTGACAGGGCCCAGTAGAGCCCGACAGAGCCCGACAGAGCCTGACAGAGCCCGACAGGGCCCGACAGGGCCCGACAGGGCCCAGTAGAGCCCGACAGAGCCCGACAGAGCCCGACAGAGCCCGACAGGGCCCGACAGGGCCCGACAGGGCCCAGTAGAGCCCGATAGAGCCCGACAGAGCCCGACAGGGCCCGACAGGGCCCGACAGAGCCCGATAGAGCCCGACAGAGCCCGACAGAGCCCGACAGGGCCCGACAGAGCCCGACAGAGCCCGACAGAGCCCGACAGGGCCCGACAGGGCCCGACAGCGCCCGACAAGGCCCGACAGAGCCCGACAGGGCCCGACAGGGCCCGACAGAGCCCGACAGAGCCCGACAGAGCCCGACAGAGCCCAGTAGAGCCCGACAGAGCCCAGTAGAGCCCAGTAGAGCCCGACAGAGCCCGACAGAGCCCGACAGAGCCCAGTACAGCCCGACAGGGTCCGACAGAGCCCAGTAGAGCCCGACAGGGCCCGACAGGGCCCAGTAGAGCCCGACAGGGCCCGACAGAGCCCGACAGGGCTCGACACGGCCCAGTAGAGCCCGACAGAGCCCGACAGAGCCCGACAGATCCCGACAGGGCCCGACAGGGCCCAGTAGAGCCCGACAGAGCCCGACAGAGCCCAGAAGAGCCCAGTAGAGCCCGACAGAGCCCGACAGAGCCCGACAGAGCCCGACAGGGCCCGACAGGGCCCGACAGGGCCCAGTAGAGCCCGACAGAGCCCGACAGGGCCCGACAGGGCCCGACAGGGCCCAGTAGAGCCCGACAGAGCCCTACAGAGCCCGACAGAGCCCGACAGGGACCGACAGAGCCCGACAGGGAACAGTAGAGACAAGTAGAGCCCGACAGAGCCCGACAGAGCCCGACAGAGCCCGACAGGGCCCGACAGGGCCCGACAGGGCCCGACAGGGCCCGACAGAGCCCAGTAGAACCCAGTAGAGCCCGACAGAGCCCGACAGGGCCCGACAGGGCCCGACAGGGCCCGACAGAGCCCAGTAGAGCCCGACAGAGCCCGACAGAGCCCGACAGAGCCCGACAGAGCCCAGTAGAGCCCAGTAGAGCCCGACAGAGCCCGACAGAGCCCGACAGGGCCCGACAGGGCCCAGTTTAGCCCAGTAGAGCCCGACAGAGCCCGACAGAGCCCGACAGGGCCCAGGAGAGCCCGACAGAGCCCGACAGGGCCCGACAGGGCCCGACAGAGCCCGACAGGGCCCGACAGGGCCCGACAGAGCCCGACAGAGCCCGACAGAGCCCGACAGGGCCCGACATAGCCCGACAGGGCCCGACAGGGCCCGACAGGGCCCAGAAGAGCCCGACAGAGCCCGACAGGGCCCGACAGGGCCCGACAGGGCCCGACAGAGCCCGACAGGGCCCAGTAGAGCCCGACAGAGCCCGACAGGGCCCGACAGGGCCCGACAAGGCACGACTGGGCCCGACAGGGCCCGACAGGGCCCGACAGAGCCCGACAGAGCCCGACAGAGCCCAGTAGAGCCCGACAGAGCCCGACAGAGACCGACAGAGCCCGACAGAGCCCGACAGGGCCCAGTAGAGCCCAGTAGAGCCCGACAGAGCCCAGTAGAGCCCGACAGAGCCCAGTAGAGCCCGACAGAGCCCGACAGGGCCCGACAGAGCCCGACAGGGCCCGACAGAGCCCGACAGGGCCCGACAGGGCCCGACAGAGCCCGACAGAGCCCGACAGAGCCCAGTAGAGCCCGACAGAGCCCAACAGAGCCCGACAGAGCCCGACAGAGCCCGACAGAGCCCAGTAGAGCCCGACAGAGCCCGACAGAGCCCGACAGGGCCCGACAGAGCCCGACAGAGCCCGACAGGGCCCGACAGGGCCCAGTAGAACCCGACAGAGCCCGACAGAGCCCGACAGAGCCCGACAGAGCCCGACAGAGCCCGACAGAGCCCGACAGAGCCCGACAGGGCCCAGTAGAGCCCGACAGAGCCCGACAGAGCCCAGTAGAGCCCAGTAGAGCCCGACAGAGCCCGACAGAGTCCGACAGAGCCCGACAGAGTCCGACAGAGCCCGACAGGGCCCGACAGGGCCCGACAGGGCCCAGTAGAGCCCAACAGAGCCCGACAGAGCCCGACAGAGCCCGACAGAGCCCGACAGGGCCCGACAGGGCCCGACAGGGCCCGACAGGGCCCAGTAGAACCCGACAGAGCCCGACAGAGCCCGACAGAGCCCGACAGAGCCCGACAGAGCCCGACAGAGCCCAGTAGAGCCCGACAGAGCCCAGTAGAGCCCGACAGAGCCTGACAGAGCCCGACAGAGCCCGACAGGGCCCGACAGGGCCCGACAGGGCCCGACAGAGCCCGACAGAGCCCGACAGAGCCCGACAGGGCCCGACAGGGCCCGACAGAGCCCGACAGGGCCCAGTAGAGCCCGACAGAGCCCGACAGAGCCCGACAGAGCCCGACAGAGCCAAGTAGAGCCCGACAGAGCCCGACAGAGCCCGACAGAGCCCGACAGGGCCCAGTAGAGCCCGACAGAGCCCGACAGAGCCCGACAGGGCCCGACAGAGCCCGACAGAGCCCGACAGGGCCCAGTAGAGCCCGACAGAGCCCGACAGGGCCCGACAGAGCCCGACAGAGCCCGACAGGGCCCGACAGGGCCCAGTAGAGCCCGACAGAGCCCGACAGAGCCCGACAGGGCCCGACAGAGCCCGACAGAGCCCGACAGGGCCCGACAGGGCCCGACAGAGCCCAGTAGAGCCCGACAGAGCCCGACAGAGCCCGACAGGGCCCGACAGAGCCCGACAGAGCCAGACAGAGCCCGACAGGGCCCGACAGGGCCCGACAGAGCCCGACAGGGCCCGACAGAGCCCGACAGAGCCCGACAGGGCCCGACAGGGCCCGACAGGGCCCGACAGAGCCCAGTAGAGCCCAACAGAGCCCAGTAGAGCCCGACAGGGCCCGACAGGGCCCAGTAGAGCCCGACAGAGCCCGACAGAGCCCAGTAGAGCCCGACAGAGCCCGACAGAGCCCGACAGAGCCCGACAGGGCCCGACAGGGCCCGACAGGGCCCGACAGAGCCCGACAGGGCCCGACAGGTCCCGACAGGGCCCAGTAGAGCCCGACAGAGCCCGACAGAGCCCAGTAGAGCCCAGTAGAGCCCGACAGGGCCCGACAGGGCCCAGTAGAGCCCGACAGAGCCCGACAGAGCCTGACAGAGCCCGACAGGGCCCGACAGGGCCCGACAGGGCCCGACAGAGCCCGACAGGGCCCAGTAGAGCCCGACAGAGCCCGACAGAGCCCGACAGAGCCCGACAGAGCCCGACAGGGCCCGACAGGGCCCGACAGGGCCCAGTAGAGCCCGATAGAGCCCGACAGAGCCCGACAGGGCCCGACAGGGCCCGACAGAGCCCGACAGAGCCCGACAGAGCCCGACAGGGCCCGACAGAGCCCGACAGAGCCCGACAGAGCCCGACAGGGCCCGACAGGGCCCGACAGGGCCCGACAGGGCCCGACAGAGCCCGACAGGGCCCGACAGAGCCCGACAGAGCCCGACAGGGCCCGACAAAGCCCGACAGAGCCCGACAGAGCCCGACAGAGCCCGACAGAGCCCAGTAGAGCCCGACAGAGCCCAGTAGAGCCCAGTAGAGCCCGACAGAGCCCGACAGAGCCCGACAGAGCCCAGTACAGCCCGACAGGGCCCGACAGGGCCCAGTAGAGCCCGACAGGGCCCGACAGGGCCCAGTAGAGCCCGACAGGGCCCGACAGAGCCCGACAGGGCTCGACACGGCCCAGTAGAGCCCGACAGAGCCCGACAGAGCCCGACAGAGCCCGACAGGGCCCGACAGGGCCCAGTAGAGCCCGACAGAGCCCGACAGAGCCCGACAGGGACCGACAGAGCCCGACAGGGAACAGTAGAGACAAGTAGAGCCCGACAGAGCCCGACAGAGCCCGACAGAGCCCGACAGGGCCCGACAGGGCCCGACAGGGCCCGACAGAGCCCGACAGGGCCCGACAGGGCCCGACAGGGCCCAGTAGAGCCCAGTAGAGCCCGACAGAGCCCGACAGAACCCGACAGGGCCCGACAAAGCCCGACAGAGCCCGACAGAGCCCAGTAGAGCCCAGTAGAGCCCGACAGAGCCCGACAGAGCCCGACAGAGCCCGACAGAGCCCAGTAGAGCCCAGTAGAGCCCGACAGAGCCCGACAGGGCCCGACAGGGCCCGACAGGGCCCAGTTTAGCCCAGTAGAGCCCGACAGAGCCCGACAGAGCCCGACAGGGCCCAGGAGAGCCGGACAGAGCCCGACAGAGCCCGACAGGGCCCGACAGGGCCCGACAGGGCCCAGTAGAGCCCGACAGAGCCCGACAGAGCCCGACAGAGCCCGACAGGGCCCGACAGGGCCCAGAAGAGCCCGACAGAGCCCGACAGGGCCCGACAGGGCCCGACAGGGCCCAGTAGAGCCCGACAGAGCCCGACAGGGCCCGACAGGGCCCGACAAGGCACGACTGGGCCCGACAGAGCCCGACAGAGCCCGACAGAGCCCAGTAGAGCCCGACAGAGCCCGACAGAGCCCGACAGAGCCCGACAGAGCCCGACAGAGCCCGACAGAGCCCGACAGGGCCCAGTAGAGCCCAGTAGAGCCCGACAGAGCCCAGTAGAGCCCGACAGAGCCCAGTAGAGCCCGACAGAGCCCGACAGAGCCCGACAGAGCCCGACAGAGCCCGACAGGGCCCGACAGGGCCCAGTAGAGCCCGACAGAGCCCAACAGAGCCCGACAGAGCCCGACAGAGCCCAGTAGAGCCCGACAGAGCCCGACAGAGCCCGACAGGGCCCGACAGGGCCCGACAGGGCCCAGTAGAACCCGACAGAGCCCGACAGAGCCCGACAGAGCCCGACAGAGCCCGACAGAGCCCGACAGGGCCCAGTAGAGCCCGACAGAGCCCGACAGAGCCCAGTAGAGCCCAGTAGAGCCCGACAGAGCCCGACAGAGCCCGACAGAGCCCGACAGAGTCCGACAGAGCCCGACAGAGCCCGACAGGGCCCGACAGGGCCCAGTAGAGCCCGACAGAGCCCGACAGAGCCCGACAGAGCCCGACAGAGCCCGACAGAGCCCAGTAGAGCCCGACAGAGCCCGACAGAGCCCGACAGGGCCCGACAGGGCCCGACAGGGCCCAGTAGAACCCGACAGAGCCCGACAGAGCCCGACAGAGCCCGACAGAGCCCGACAGAGCCCAGTAGAGCCCGACAGAGCCTGACAGAGCCCGACAGAGCCCGACAGGGCCCGACAGGGCCCGACAGAGCCCGACAGGGCCCGACAGGGCCCGACAGGGCCCGACAGAGCCCGACAGGGCCCGACAGGGCCCGACAGGGCCCGACAGGGCCCAGTAGAGCCCGACAGAGCCCGACAGAGCCCGACAGAGCCCAGTAGAGCCCGACAGAGCCCGACAGAGCCCGACAGGGCCCAGTAGAGCCCGACAGAGCCCGACAGAGCCCGACAGGGCCCGACAGAGCCCGACAGGGCCCGACAGGGCCCAGTAGAGCCCGACAGAGCCCGACAGAGCCCGACAGAGCCCGACAGGGCCCAGTAGAGCCAGACAGAGCCCGACAGAGCCCGACAGGGCCCGACAGAGCCCGACAGGGCCCGACAGGGCCCGACAGAGACCAGTAGAGCCCGACAGAGCCCGACAGAGCCCGACAGAGCCCGACAGGGCCCGACAGGGCCCGACAGGGCCCAGTAGAGCCCGACAGAGCCCGCCAGAGCCCAGTAGAGCCCAGTAGAGCCCGACAGAGCCCGACAGAGCCCGACAGGGCCCGACAGGGCCCAGTTTAGCCCAGTAGAGCCCGACAGAGCCCGACAGAGCCCGACAGGGCCCAGGAGAGCCCGACAGAGCCCGACAGGGCCCGACAGGGCCCGACAGGGCCCGACAGAGCCCGACAGGGCCCAGTAGAGCCCGACAGAGCCCGACAGAGCCCGACAGAGCTCGACAGGGCCCGACATAGCCCGACAGGGCCCGACAGGGCCCGACAGGGCCCAGAAGAGCCCGACAGAGCCCGACAGGGCCCGACAGGGCCCGACAGGGCCCGACAGAGCCCGACAGGGCCCAGTAGAGCCCGACAGAGCCCGACAGGGCCCGACAGGGCCCGACAAGGCACGACTGGGCCCGACAGGGCCCGACAGGGCCCGACAGAGCCCGACAGAGCCCGACAGAGCCCGACAGAGCCCAGTAGAGCCCGACAGAGCCCGACAGAGCCCGACAGAGCCCGACAGAGCCCGACAGGGCCCAGTAGAGCCCAGTAGAGCCCGACAGAGCCCAGTAGAGCCCGACAGAGCCCAGTAGAGCCCGACAGAGCCCGACAGGGCCCGACAGAGCCCGACAGAGCCCGACAGAGCCCGACAGGGCCCGACAGGGCCCGACAGAGCCCGACAGAGCCCGACAGAGCCCAGTAGAGCCCGACTGAGCCCAACAGAGCCCGACAGAGCCCGACAGAGCCCAGTAGAGCCCGACAGAGCCCGACAGGGCCCGACAGAGCCCGACAGAGCCCGACAGGGCCCGACAGGGCCCAGTAGAACCCGACAGAGCCCGACAGAGCCCGACAGAGCCCGACAGAGCCCGACAGAGCCCGACAGAGCCCGACAGGGCCCAGTAGAGCCCGACAGATCCCGACAGAGCCCAGTAGAGCCCAGTAGAGCCCGACAGAGCCCGACAGAGCCCGACAGAGCCCGACAGAGTCCGACAGAGCCCGACAGAGCCCGACAGAGCCCGACAGAGCCCGACAGGGCCCAGTAGAAACCGACAGAGCCCGACAGGGCCCGACAGAGCCCGACAGAGCCCGACAGGGCCCGACAGGGCCCGACAGGGCCCGACAGAGCCCGACAGAGCCCGACAGGGCCCGACAGGGCCCGACAGAGCCCGACAGAGCCCAGTAGAGCCCGACAGAGCCCAGTAGAGCCCGACAGGGCCCGACAGGGCCCAGTAGAGCCCGACAGAGCCCGACAGAGCCCAGTAGAGCCCGACAGAGCCCGACAGAGCCCGACAGAGCCCGACAGGGCCCGACAGGGCCCGACAGGGCCCGACAGAGCCCGACAGGGCCCGACAGGTCCCGACAGGGCCCAGTAGAGCCCGACAGAGCCCGACAGAGCCCAGTAGAGCCCAGTAGAGCCCGACAGGGCCCGACAGGGCCCAGTAGAGCCCGACAGAGCCCGACAGAGCCTGACAGAGCCCGACAGGGCCCGACAGGGCCCGACAGGGCCCGACAGAGCCCGACAGGGCCCAGTAGAGCCCGACAGAGCCCGACAGAGCCCGACAGAGCCCGACAGAGCCCGACAGAGCCCGACAGGGCCCGACAGGGCCCGACAGGGCCCAGTAGAGCCCGATAGAGCCCGACAGAGCCCGACAGGGCCCGACAGGGCCCGACAGAGCCCGACAGAGCCCGACAGAGCCCGACAGAGCCCGACAGGGCCCGACAGAGCCCGACAGAGCCCGACAGGGCCCGACAGGGCCCGACAGGGCCCGACAGGGCCCGACAGAGCCCGACAGAGCCCGACAGGGCCCGACAGGGCCCGACAGGGCCCGACAAAGCCCGACAGAGCCCGACAGAGCCCGACAGAGCCCGACAGAGCCCGACAGAGCCCAGTAGAGCCCGACAGAGCCCAGTAGAGCCCAGTAGAGCCCGACAGAGCCCGACAGAGCCCGACAGAGCCCAGTACAGCCCGACAGGGCCCGACAGGGCCCAGTAGAGCCCGACAGGGCCCGACAGGGCCCAGTAGAGCCCGACAGGGCCCGACAGAGCCCGACAGGGCTCGACACGGCCCAGTAGAGCCCGACAGAGCCCGACAGAGCCCGACAGGGCCCGACAGGGCCCAGTAGAGCCCGACAGAGCCCGACAGAGCCCGACAGGGACCGACAGAGCCCGACAGGGAACAGTAGAGACAAGTAGAGCCCGACAGAGCCCGACAGAGCCCGACAGAGCCCGACAGGGCCCGACAGGGCCCGACAGGGCCCGACAGAGCCCGACAGGGCCCGACAGGGCCCGACAGGGCCCAGTAGAGCCCAGTAGAGCCCGACAGAGCCCGACAGAGCCCGACAGAGCCCGACAGGGCCCGACAGAGCCCGACAGAGCCCGACAGAGCCCAGTAGAGCCCAGTAGAGCCCGACAGAGCCCGACAGAGCCCGACAGAGCCCGACAGAGCCCAGTAGAGCCCAGTAGAGCCCGACAGAGCCCGACAGGGCCCGACAGGGCCCGACAGGGCCCAGTTTAGCCCAGTAGAGCCCGACAGAGCCCGACAGAGCCCGACAGGGCCCAGGAGAGCCGGACAGAGCCCGACAGAGCCCGACAGGGCCCGACAGGGCCCGACAGGGCCCAGTAGAGCCCGACAGAGCCCGACAGAGCCCGACAGAGCCCGACAGGGCCCGACAGGGCCCGACAGGGCCCGACAGGGCCCAGAAGAGCCCGACAGAGCCCGACAGAGCCCGACAGGGCCCGACAGGGCCCAGTAGAGCCCGACAGAGCCCGACAGGGCCCGACAGGGCCCGACAAGGCACGACTGGGCCCGACAGGGCCCGACAGAGCCCGACAGAGCCCGACAGAGCCCAGTAGAGCCCGACAGAGCCCGACAGAGCCCGACAGAGCCCGACAGAGCCCGACAGAGCCCGACAGGGCCCAGTAGAGCCCAGTAGAGCCCGACAGAGCCCAGTAGAGCCCGACAGAGCCCAGTAGAGCCCGACAGAGCCCGACAGAGCCCGACAGGGCCCGACAGAGCCCGACAGGGCCCGACAGGGCCCAGTAGAGCCCGACAGAGCCCAGTAGAGCCCGACAGAGCCCGACAGAGCCCAGTAGAGCCCGACAGAGCCCGACAGAGCCCGACAGAGCCCGACAGGGCCCGACAGGGCCCGACAGAGCCCGACAGGGCCCGACAGGGCCCAGTAGAACCCGACAGAGCCCGACAGAGCCCGACAGAGCCCGACAGAGCCCGACAGAGCCCGACAGAGCCCGACAGGGCCCAGTAGAGCCCGACAGAGCCCGACAGAGCCCAGTAGAGCCCAGTAGAGCCCGACAGAGCCCGACAGAGCCCGACAGAGTCCGACAGAGCCCGACAGAGCCCGACAGGGCCCGACAGGGCCCGACAGGGCCCAGTAGAGCCCGACAGAGCCCGACAGAGCCCGACAGAGCCCGACAGAGCCCAGTAGAGCCCGACAGAGCCCGACAGAGCCCGACAGGGCCCGAAAGGGCCCGACAGGGCCCAGTAGAACCCGACAGAGCCCGACAGAGCCCGACAGAGCCCGACAGAGCTCGACAGAGCCCAGTAGAGCCCGACAGAGCCTGACAGAGCCCGACAGAGCCCGACAGGGCCCGACAGGGCCCGACAGAGCCCGACAGGGCCCGACAGGGCCCGACAGGGCCCGACAGGGCCCGACAGGGCCCAGTAGAGCCCGACAGAGCCCGACAGAGCCCGACAGAGCCCGACAGAGCCCAGTAGAGCCCGACAGAGCCCGACAGAGCCCGACAGGGCCCAGTAGAGCCCGACAGAGCCCGACAGAGCCCGACAGGGCCCGACAGAGCCCGACAGGGCCCGACAGGGCCCAGTAGAGCCCGACAGAGCCCGACAGGGCCCAGTAGAGCCCGACAGAGCCCGACAGAGCCCGACAGGGCCCGACAGAGCCCGACAGGGCCCGACAGGGCCCGACAGAGACCAGTAGAGCCCGACAGAGCCCGACAGAGCCCGACAGAGCCCGACAGGGCCCGACAGGGCCCGACAGGGCCCAGTAGAGCCCGACAGAGCCCGCCAGAGCCCAGTAGAGCCCAGTAGAGCCCGACAGAGCCCGACAGAGCCCGACAGGGCCCGACAGGGCCCAGTTTAGCCCAGTAGAGCCCGACAGAGCCCGACAGAGCCCGACAGGGCCCAGGAGAGCCCGACAGAGCCCGACAGGGCCCGACAGGGCCCGACAGGGCCCGACAGAGCCCGACAGGGCCCAGTAGAGCCCGACAGAGCCCGACAGAGCCCGACAGAGCCCGACAGGGCCCGACATAGCCCGACAGTGCCCGACAGGGCCCGACAGGGCCCAGAAGAGCCCGACAGAGCCCGACAGGGCCCGACAGGGCCCGACAGAGCCCGACAGGGCCCAGTAGAGCCCGACAGAGCCCGACAGGGCCCGACAGGGCCCGACAAGGCACGACTGGGCCCGACAGGGCCCGACAGGGCCCGACAGAGCCCGACAGAGCCCGACAGAGCCCGACAGAGCCCAGTAGAGCCCGACAGAGCCCGACAGAGCCCGACAGAGCCCGACAGGGCCCAGTAGAGCCCAGTAGAGCCCGACAGAGCCCAGTAGAGCCCGACAGAGCCCAGTAGAGCCCGACAGAGCCCGACAGGGCCCGACAGAGCCCGACAGAGCCCGACAGAGCCCGACAGGGCCCGACAGGGCCCGACAGAGCCCGACAGAGCCCGACAGAGCCCAGTAGAGCCCGACTGAGCCCAACAGAGCCCGACAGAGCCCGACAGAGCCCAGTAGAGCCCGACAGAGCCCGACAGGGCCCGACAGAGCCCGACAGAGCCCGACAGAGCCCGACAGGGCCCAGTAGAACCCGACGGAGCCCGACAGAGCCCGACAGAGCCCGACAGAGCCCGACAGAGCCCGACAGAGCCCGACAGGGCCCAGTAGAGCCCGACAGAGCCCGACAGAGCCCAGTAGAGCCCAGTAGAGCCCGACAGAGCCCGACAGAGCCCGACAGAGCCCGACAGAGTCCGACAGAGCCCGACAGAGTCCGACAGAGCCCGACAGAGCCCGACAGGGCCCGACAGGGCCCGACAGGGCCCAGTAGAGCCCGACAGAGCCCGACAGAGCCCGACAGGGCCCGACAGGGCCCGACAGGGCCCAGTAGAACCCGACAGAGCCCGACAGAGCCCGACAGAGCCCGACAGAGCCCAGTAGAGCCCGACAGAGCCCAGTAGAGCCCGACAGAGCCTGACAGAGTCCGACAGAGCCCGACAGGGCCCGACAGGGCCCGACAGGGCCCGACAGAGCCCGACAGAGCCCGACAGAGCCCGACAGAGCCCGACAGGGCCCGACAGGGCCCGACAGAGCCCGACAGGGCCCAGTAGAGCCCGACAGAGCCCGACAGAGCCCGACAGAGCCCAGTAGAGCCCGACAGAGCCCGACAGAGCCCGACAGAGCCCGACAGAGCCCGACAGGGCCCAGTAGAGCCCGACAGAGCCCGACAGAGCCCGACAGGGCCCGACAGAGCCCGACAGAGCCCGACAGGGCCCAGTAGAGCCCGACAGAGCCCGACAGGGCCCGACAGAGCCCGACAGAGCCCGACAGGGCCCGACAGGGCCCAGTAGAGCCCGACAGAGCCCGACAGAGCCCGACAGGGCCCGACAGGGCCCGACAGAGCCCGACAGAGCCCGACAGGGCCCGACAGGGCCCGACAGAGCCCAGTAGAGCCCGACAGAGCCCGACAGAGCCCGACAGAGCCCGACAGGGCCCTACAGGGCCCGACAGATCCCGACAGAGCCCGACAGGGCCCGACAGGGCCCGACAGAGCCCGACAGGGCCCGACAGAGCCCGACAGAGCCCGACAGGGCCCGACAGGGCCCGACAGGGCCCGACAGAGCCCAGTAGAGCCCGACAGAGCCCAGTAGAGCCCGACAGGGCCCGACAGGGCCCAGTAGAGCCCGACAGAGCCCGACAGAGCCCAGTAGAGCCCGACAGAGCCCGACAGAGCCCGACAGAGGCCGACAGGGCCCGACAGGGCCCGACAGGGCCCGACAGGGCCCAGTAGAGCCCGACAGAGCCCGACAGAGCCCAGTAGAGCCCAGTAGAGCCCGACAGGGCCCGACAGGGCCCAGTAGAGCCCGACAGAGCCCGACAGAGCCTGACAGAGCCCGACAGGGCCCGACAGAGCCCGACAGGGCCCAGTAGAGCCCGACAGAGCCCGACAGAGCCCGAGAGAGCCCGACAGGGCCCGACAGGGCCCGACAGGGCCCGACAGGGCCCAGTAGAGCCCGATAGAGCCCGACAGAGCCCGACAGGGCCCGACAGGGCCCGACAGGGCCCGATAGAGCCCGACAGAGCCCGACAGGGCCCGACAGGGCCCGACAGGGCCCGACAGAGCCCGACAGAGCCCGACAGGGCCCGACAGGGCCCGACAGGGCCCGACAAGGCCCGACAGAGCCCGACAGGGCCCGACAGAGCCCGACAGGGCCCGACAGGGCCCGACAGGGCCCGACAGGGCCCGACAGAGCCCGACAGAGCCCAGTAGAGCCCGACAGAGCCCAGTAGAGCCCAGTAGAGCCCGACAGAGCCCGACAGAGCCCGACAGAGCCCAGTACAGCCCGACAGGGCCCGACAGGGCCCAGTAGAGCCCGACAGGGCCCGACAGGGCCCAGTAGAGCCCGACAGGGCCCGACAGAGCCCGACAGGGCTCGACACGGCCCAGTAGAGCCCGACAGAGCCCGACAGAGCCCGACAGAGCCCGACAGGGCCCGACAGGGCCCAGTAGAGCCCGACAGAGCCCGACAGAGCCCGACAGGGACCGACAGAGCCCGACAGGGAACAGTAGAGACAAGTAGAGCCCGACAGAGCCCGACAGAGCCCGACAGGGCCCGACAGGGCCCGACAGGGCCCGACAGGGCCCGACAGGTCCCGACAGAGGCCAGTAGAGCCCAGTAGAGCCCGACAGAGCCCGACAGAGCCCGACAGGGCCCGACAGGGCCCGACAGAGCCCGACAGAGCCCAGTAGAGCCCAGTAGAGCCCGACAGAGCCCGACAGAGCCCGACAGAGCCCAGTAGAGCCCAGTAGAGCCCAGTAGAGCCCGACAAGGCCCGACAGGGCCCGACAGGGCCCAGTTTAGCCCAGTAGAGCCCGACAGAGCCCGACAGAGCCCGACAGGGCCCAGGAGAGCCGGACAGAGCCCGACAGAGCCCGACAGGGCCCGACAGGGCCCGACAGGGCCCAGTAGAGCCCGACAGAGCCCGACAGAGCCCGACAGAGCCCGACAGGGCCCGACATAGCCCGACAGGGCCCGACAGGGCCCGACAGGGCCCAGAAGAGCCCGACAGAGCCCGACAGGGCCCGACAGGGCCCGACAGGGCCCAGTAGAGCCCGACAGAGCCCGACAGGGCCCGACAAGGCACGACTGGGCCCGACAGGGCCCGACAGGGCCCGACAGGGCCCGACAGAGCCCGACAGAGCCCGACAGAGCCCAGTAGAGCCCGACAGAGCCTGACAGAGCCCGACAGAGCCCGACAGGGCCCAGTAGAGCCCAGTAGAGCCCGACAGAGCCCAGTAGAGCCCGACAGAGCCCAGTAGAGCCCGACAGAGCCCGACAGGGCCCGACAGAGCCCGACAGAGCCCGACAGAGCCCGACAGGGCCCGACAGGGCCCGACAGGGCCCGACAGGGCCCAGTAGAGCCCGACAGAGCCCAACAGAGCCCGACAGAGCCCGACAGAGCCCAGTAGAGCCCGACAGAGCCCGACAGAGCCCGACAGGGCCCGACAGGGCCCGACAGGGCCCAGTAGAACCCGACAGAGCCCGACAGAGCCCGACAGAGCCCGACAGAGCCCGACAGGGCCCAGTAGAGCCCGACAGAGCCCGACAGAGCCCGACAGGGCCCGACAGGGCCCGACAGAGCCCGACAGGGCCCAGTAGAGCCCGACAGAGCCCGACAGAGCCCGACAGGGCCCGACAGAGCCCGACAGGGCCCAGTAGAGCCCGACAGAGCCCGACAGAGCCCGACAGGGCCCGACAGAGCCCGACAGGGCCCGACAGAGACCAGTAGAGCCCGACAGAGCCCGACAGAGCCCGACAGAGCCCGACAGGGCCCGACAGGGCCCGACAGGGCCCAGAAGAGCCCGACAGAGCCCGCCAGAGCCCAGTAGAGCCCGACAGAGCCCGACAGAGACCGACAGGGCCCGACAGAGCCCGACAGGGCCCGACAGGGCCCGACAGAGCCCGACAGGGCCCGACAGAGCCCGACAGGCCCGACAGACCCCGACAGAGCCCGACAGAGCCCGACAGAGCCCGACAGGGCCCAGTAGAGCCCAGTAGAGCCCGACAGAGCCCAGTAGAGCCCGACAGAGCCCAGTAGAGCCCGACAGAGCCCGACAGGGCCCGACAGGGCCCGACAGAGCCCGACAGGGCCCGACAGGGCCCGACAGAGCCCGACAGAGCCCAGTAGAGCCCGACAGAGCCCGACAGAGCCCGACAGGGCCCGACAGGGCCCGACAGGGCCCAGTAGAGCCCGACAGAGCCCAGTAGAGCCCGACAGAGACCGACAGAGCCCGACAGAGCCCGACAGGGCCCGACAGGGCCCGACAGGGCCCGACAGAGCCCAGTAGAGCCCGACAGAGCCCGACAGAGCCCGACAGAGCCCAGTAGAGCCCGACAGAGCCCGACAGAGCCCGACAGAGCCCGACAGAGCCCGACAGGGCCCAGTAGAGCCCAGTAGAGCCCGACAGAGCCCAGTAGAGCCCGACAGAGCCCAGTAGAGCCCGACAGAGCCCGACAGGGCCCGACAGAGCCCGACAGAGCCCGACAGAGCCCGACAGGGCCCGACAGGGCCCGACAGAGCCCGACAGAGCCCGACAGAGCCCAGTAGAGCCCGACTGAGCCCAACAGAGCCCGACAGAGCCCGACAGAGCCCAGTAGAGCCCGACAGAGCCCGACAGGGCCCGACAGAGCCCGACAGAGCCCGACAGAGCTCGACAGAGCCCAGTAGAGCCCGACAGAGCCTGACAGAGCCCGACAGAGCCCGACAGGGCCCGACAGGGCCCGACAGAGCCCGACAGGGCCCGACAGGGCCCGACAGGGCCCGACAGGGCCCAGTAGAGCCCGACAGAGCCCGACAGAGCCCGACAGAGCCCGACAGAGCCCAGTAGAGCCCGACAGAGCCCGACAGAGCCCGACAGGGCCCAGTAGAGCCCGACAGAGCCCGACAGAGCCCGACAGGGCCCGACAGAGCCCGACAGGGCCCGACAGGGCCCAGTAGAGCCCGACAGAGCCCGACAGGGCCCAGTAGAGCCCGACAGAGCCCGACAGAGCCCGACAGGGCCCGACAGAGCCCGACAGGGCCCGACAGGGCCCGACAGAGACCAGTAGAGCCCGACAGAGCCCGACAGAGCCCGACAGAGCCCGACAGGGCCCGACAGGGCCCGACAGGGCCCAGTAGAGCCCGACAGAGCCCGCCAGAGCCCAGTAGAGCCCAGTAGAGCCCGACAGAGCCCGACAGAGCCCGACAGGGCCCGACAGGGCCCAGTTTAGCCCAGTAGAGCCCGACAGAGCCCGACAGAGCCCGACAGGGCCCAGGAGAGCCCGACAGAGCCCGACAGGGCCCGACAGGGCCCGACAGGGCCCGACAGAGCCCGACAGGGCCCAGTAGAGCCCGACAGAGCCCGACAGAGCCCGACAGAGCCCGACAGGGCCCGACATAGCCCGACAGTGCCCGACAGGGCCCGACAGGGCCCAGAAGAGCCCGACAGAGCCCGACAGGGCCCGACAGGGCCCGACAGGGCCCGACAGAGCCCGACAGGGCCCAGTAGAGCCCGACAGAGCCCGACAGGGCCCGACAGGGCCCGACAAGGCACGACTGGGCCCGACAGGGCCCGACAGGGCCCGACAGAGCCCGACAGAGCCCGACAGAGCCCAGTAGAGCCCGACAGAGCCCGACAGAGCCCGACAGAGCCCGACAGGGCCCAGTAGAGCCCAGTAGAGCCCGACAGAGCCCAGTAGAGCCCGACAGAGCCCAGTAGAGCCCGACAGAGCCCGACAGGGCCCGACAGAGCCCGACAGAGCCCGACAGAGCCCGACAGGGCCCGACAGGGCCCGACAGAGCCCGACAGAGCCCGACAGAGCCCAGTAGAGCCCGACTGAGCCCAACAGAGCCCGACAGAGCCCGACAGAGCCCAGTAGAGCCCGACAGAGCCCGACAGGGCCCGACAGAGCCCGACAGAGCCCGACAGAGCCCGACAGGGCCCGACAGGGCCCGACAGAGCCCGACAGAGCCCGACAGAGCCCAGTAGAGCCCGACTGAGCCCAACAGAGCCCGACAGAGCCCGACAGAGCCCAGTAGAGCCCGACAGAGCCCGACAGGGCCCGACAGAGCCCGACAGAGCCCGACAGAGCCCGACAGGGCCCAGTAGAACCCGACGGAGCCCGACAGAGCCCGACAGAGCCCGACAGAGCCCGACAGAGCCCGACAGAGCCCGACAGGGCCCAGTAGAGCCCGACAGAGCCCGACAGAGCCCGACAGGGCCCGACAGGGCCCGACAGGGCCCAGTAGAACCCGACAGAGCCCGACAGAGCCCGACAGAGCCCGACAGAGCCCAGTAGAGCCCGACAGAGCCCAGTAGAGCCCGACAGAGCCTGACAGAGTCCGACAGAGCCCGACAGGGCCCGACAGGGCCCGACAGGGCCCGACAGAGCCCGACAGAGCCCGACAGAGCCCGACAGAGCCCGACAGGGCCCGACAGGGCCCGACAGAGCCCGACAGGGCCCAGTAGAGCCCGACAGAGCCCGACAGAGCCCGACAGAGCCCAGTAGAGCCCGACAGAGCCCGACAGAGCCCGACAGAGCCCGACAGAGCCCGACAGGGCCCAGTAGAGCCCGACAGAGCCCGACAGAGCCCGACAGGGCCCGACAGAGCCCGACAGAGCCCGACAGGGCCCAGTAGAGCCCGACAGAGCCCGACAGGGCCCGACAGAGCCCGACAGAGCCCGACAGGGCCCGACAGGGCCCAGTAGAGCCCGACAGAGCCCGACAGAGCCTGACAGGGCCCGACAGGGCCCGACAGAGCCCGACAGAGCCCGACAGGGCCCGACAGGGCCCGACAGAGCCCAGTAGAGCCCGACAGAGCCCGACAGAGCCCGACAGAGCCCGACAGGGCCCTACAGGGCCCGACAGATCCCGACAGAGCCCGACAGGGCCCGACAGGGCCCGACAGAGCCCGACAGGGCCCGACAGAGCCCGACAGAGCCCGACAGGGCCCGACAGGGCCCGACAGGGCCCGACAGAGCCCAGTAGAGCCCGACAGAGCCCAGTAGAGCCCGACAGGGCCCGACAGGGCCCAGTAGAGCCCGACAGAGCCCGACAGAGCCCAGTAGAGCCCGACAGAGCCCGACAGAGCCCGACAGAGGCCGACAGGGCCCGACAGGGCCCGACAGGGCCCGACAGGGCCCAGTAGAGCCCGACAGAGCCCGACAGAGCCCAGTAGAGCCCAGTAGAGCCCGACAGGGCCCGACAGGGCCCAGTAGAGCCCGACAGAGCCCGACAGAGCCTGACAGAGCCCGACAGGGCCCGACAGAGCCCGACAGGGCCCAGTAGAGCCCGACAGAGCCCGACAGAGCCCGACAGAGCCCGACAGGGCCCGACAGGGCCCGACAGGGCCCGACAGGGCCCAGTAGAGCCCGATAGAGCCCGACAGAGCCCGACAGGGCCCGATAGAGCCCGACAGAGCCCGACAGGGCCCGACAGGGCCCGACAGGGCCCGACAGAGCCCGACAGAGCCCGACAGGGCCCGACAGGGCCCGACAGGGCCCGACAAGGCCCGACAGAGCCCGACAGGGCCCGACAGAGCCCGACAGGGCCCGACAGGGCCCGACAGGGCCCGACAGAGCCCGACAGAGCCCAGTAGAGCCCGACAGAGCCCAGTAGAGCCCAGTAGAGCCCGACAGAGCCCGACAGAGCCCGACAGAGCCCAGTACAGCCCGACAGGGCCCGACAGGGCCCAGTAGAGCCCGACAGGGCCCGACAGGGCCCAGTAGAGCCCGACAGGGCCCGACAGAGCCCGACAGGGCTCGACACGGCCCAGTAGAGCCCGACAGAGCCCGACAGAGCCCGACAGAGCCCGACAGGGCCCGACAGGGCCCAGTAGAGCCCGACAGAGCCCGACAGAGCCCGACAGGGACCGACAGAGCCCGACAGGGAACAGTAGAGACAAGTAGAGCCCGACAGAGCCCGACAGAGCCCGACAGGGCCCGACAGGGCCCGACAGGGCCCGACAGGGCCCGACAGGGCCCGACAGAGGCCAGTAGAGCCCAGTAGAGCCCGACAGAGCCCGACAGAGCCCGACAGGGCCCGACAGGGCCCGACAGAGCCCGACAGAGCCCAGTAGAGCCCAGTAGAGCCCGACAGAGCCCGACAGAGCCCGACAGAGCCCAGTAGAGCCCAGTAGAGCCCAGTAGAGCCCGACAAGGCCCGACAGGGCCCGACAGGGCCCAGTTTAGCCCAGTAGAGCCCGACAGAGCCCGACAGAGCCCGACAGGGCCCAGGAGAGCCGGACAGAGCCCGACAGAGCCCGACAGGGCCCGACAGGGCCCGACAGGGCCCAGTAGAGCCCGACAGAGCCCGACAGAGCCCGACAGAGCCCGACAGGGCCCGACATAGCCCGACAGGGCCCGACAGGGCCCGACAGGGCCCAGAAGAGCCCGACAGAGCCCGACAGGGCCCGACAGGGCCCGACAGGGCCCAGTAGAGCCCGACAGAGCCCGACAGGGCCCGACAAGGCACGACTGGGCCCGACAGGGCCCGACAGGGCCCGACAGGGCCCGACAGAGCCCGACAGAGCCCGACAGAGCCCAGTAGAGCCCGACAGAGCCTGACAGAGCCCGACAGAGCCCGACAGGGCCCAGTAGAGCCCAGTAGAGCCCGACAGAGCCCAGTAGAGCCCGACAGAGCCCAGTAGAGCCCGACAGAGCCCGACAGGGCCCGACAGAGCCCGACAGAGCCCGACAGAGCCCGACAGGGCCCGACAGGGCCCGACAGGGCCCGACAGGGCCCAGTAGAGCCCGACAGAGCCCAACAGAGCCCGACAGAGCCCGACAGAGCCCAGTAGAGCCCGACAGAGCCCGACAGAGCCCGACAGGGCCCGACAGGGCCCGACAGGGCCCAGTAGAACCCGACAGAGCCCGACAGAGCCCGACAGAGCCCGACAGAGCCCGACAGGGCCCAGTAGAGCCCGACAGAGCCCGACAGAGCCCGACAGGGCCCGACAGGGCCCGACAGAGCCCGACAGGGCCCAGTAGAGCCCGACAGAGCCCGACAGAGCCCGACAGGGCCCGACAGAGCCCGACAGGGCCCAGTAGAGCCCGACAGAGCCCGACAGAGCCCGACAGGGCCCGACAGAGCCCGACAGGGCCCGACAGAGACCAGTAGAGCCCGACAGAGCCCGACAGAGCCCGACAGAGCCCGACAGGGCCCGACAGGGCCCGACAGGGCCCAGAAGAGCCCGACAGAGCCCGCCAGAGCCCAGTAGAGCCCGACAGAGCCCGACAGAGACCGACAGGGCCCGACAGAGCCCGACAGGGCCCGACAGGGCCCGACAGAGCCCGACAGGGCCCGACAGAGCCCGACAGGCCCGACAGACCCCGACAGAGCCCGACAGAGCCCGACAGAGCCCGACAGGGCCCAGTAGAGCCCAGTAGAGCCCGACAGAGCCCAGTAGAGCCCGACAGAGCCCAGTAGAGCCCGACAGAGCCCGACAGGGCCCGACAGGGCCCGACAGAGCCCGACAGGGCCCGACAGGGCCCGACAGAGCCCGACAGAGCCCAGTAGAGCCCGACAGAGCCCGACAGAGCCCGACAGGGCCCGACAGGGCCCGACAGGGCCCAGTAGAGCCCGACAGAGCCCAGTAGAGCCCGACAGAGACCGACAGAGCCCGACAGAGCCCGACAGGGCCCGACAGGGCCCGACAGGGCCCGACAGAGCCCAGTAGAGCCCGACAGAGCCCGACAGAGCCCGACAGAGCCCAGTAGAGCCCGACAGAGCCCGACAGAGCCCGACAGAGCCCGACAGAGCCCGACAGGGCCCAGTAGAGCCCAGTAGAGCCCGACAGAGCCCAGTAGAGCCCGACAGAGCCCAGTAGAGCCCGACAGAGCCCGACAGGGCCCGACAGAGCCCGACAGAGCCCGACAGAGCCCGACAGGGCCCGACAGGGCCCGACAGAGCCCGACAGAGCCCGACAGAGCCCAGTAGAGCCCGACTGAGCCCAACAGAGCCCGACAGAGCCCGACAGAGCCCAGTAGAGCCCGACAGAGCCCGACAGGGCCCGACAGAGCCCGACAGAGCCCGACAGGGCCCGACAGGGCCCAGTAGAACCCGACAGAGCCCGACAGAGCCCGACAGAGCCCGACAGAGCCCGACAGAGCCCGACAGAGCCCGACAGAGCCCGACAGGGCCCAGTAGAGCCCGACAGAGCCCGACAGAGCCCAGTAGAGCCCAGTAGAGCCCGACAGAGCCCGACAGAGCCCGACAGAGCCCGACAGAGTCCGACAGAGCCCGACAGAGTCCGACAGAGCCCGACAGAGCCCGACAGGGCCCGACAGGGCCCGACAGGGCCCAGTAGAGCCCGACAGAGCCCGACAGAGCCCGACAGGGCCCGACAGGGCCCGACAGGGCCCGACAGGGCCCAGTAGAACCCGACAGAGCCCGACAGAGCCCGACAGAGCCCGACAGAGCCCAGTAGAGCCCGACAGAGCCCAGTAGAGCCCGACAGAGCCTGACAGAGTCCGACAGAGCCCGACAGGGCCCGACAGGGCCCGACAGGGCCCGACAGAGCCCGACAGAGCCCGACAGAGCCCGACAGGGCCCGACAGGGCCCGACAGAGCCCGACAGGGCCCAGTAGAGCCCGACAGAGCCCGACAGAGCCCGACAGAGCCCGACAGAGCCCAGTAGAGCCCGACAGAGCCCGACAGAGCCCGACAGAGCCCGACAGAGCCCGACAGGGCCCAGTAGAGCCCGACAGAGCCCGACAGAGCCCGACAGGGCCCGACAGAGCCCGACAGAGCCCGACAGGGCCCAGTAGAGCCCGACAGAGCCCGACAGGGCCCGACAGAGCCCGACAGAGCCCGACAGGGCCCGACAGGGCCCGACAGGGCCCGACAGGGCCCAGTAGAGCCCGACAGAGCCCGACAGAGCCCGACAGGGCCCGACAGAGCCCGACAGAGCCCGACAGAGCCCGACAGGGCCCGACAGGGCCCGACAGAGCCCAGTAGAGCCCGACAGAGCCCGACAGAGCCCGACAGAGCCCGACAGGGCCCGACAGGGCCCGACAGAGCCCGACAGAGCCCGACAGGGCCCGACAGAGCCCGACAGGGCCCGACAGAGCCCGACAGAGCCCGACAGGGCCCGACAGGGCCCGACAGGGCCCGACAGAGCCCAGTAGAGCCCGACAGAGCCCAGTAGAGCCCGACAGGGCCCGACAGGGCCCAGTAGAGCCCGACAGAGCCCGACAGAGCCCAGTAGAGCCCGACAGAGCCCGACAGAGCCCGACAGAGCCCGACAGGGCCCGACAGGGCCCGACAGGGCCCGACAGGGCCCAGTAGAGCCCGACAGAGCCCGACAGAGCCCAGTAGAGCCCAGTAGAGCCCGACAGGGCCCGACAGGGCCCAGTAGAGCCCGACAGAGCCCGACAGAGCCTGACAGAGCCCGACAGGGCCCGACAGAGCCCGACAGGGCCCAGTAGAGCCCGACAGAGCCCGACAGAGCCCGACAGAGCCCGACAGGGCCCGACAGGGCCCGACAGGGCCCAGTAGAGCCCGATAGAGCCCGACAGAGCCCGACAGGGCCCGACAGGGCCCGACAGGGCCCGACAGAGCCCGACAGAGCCCGACAGGGCCCGACAGGGCCCGACAGGGCCCGACAGGGCCCGACAGAGCCCGACAGGGCCCGACAGGGCCCGACAAGGCCCGACAGAGCCCGACAGAGCCCGACAGGGCCCGACAGAGCCCGACAGAGCCCGACAGAGCCCGACAGGGCCCGACAGGGCCCGACAGAGCCCGACAGAGCCCAGTAGAGCCCGACAGAGCCCAGTAGAGCCCAGTAGAGCCCGACAGAGCCCGACAGAGGCCGACAGAGCCCAGTACAGCCCGACAGGGCCCGACAGGGCCCAGTAGAGCCCGACAGGGCCCGACAGGGCCCAGTAGAGCCCGACAGGGCCCGACAGAGCCCGACAGGGCTCGACACGGCCCAGTAGAGCCCGACAGAGCCCGACAGAGCCCGACAGAGCCCGACAGGGCCCGACAGGGCCCAGTAGAGCCCGACAGAGCCCGACAGAGCCTGACAGGGACCGACAGAGCCCGACAGGGAACAGTAGAGACAAGTAGAGCCCGACAGAGCCCGACAGAGCCCGACAGGGCCCGACAGGGCCCGACAGGGCCCGACAGGGCCCGACAGAGGCCAGTAGAGCCCAGTAGAGCCCGACAGAGCCCGACAGGGCCCGACAGGGCCCGACAGAGCCCGACAGAGCCCAGTAGAGCCCAGTAGAGCCCGACAGAGCCCGACAGAGCCCGACAGAGCCCGACAGAGCCCAGTAGAGCCCAGTAGAGCCCAGTAGAGCCCGACAAGGCCCGACAGGGCCCGACAGGGCCCAGTTTAGCCCAGTAGAGCCCGACAGAGCCCGACAGAGCCCGACAGGGCCCAGGAGAGCCGGACAGAGCCCGACAGAGCCCGACAGGGCCCGACAGGGCCCGACAGGGCCCAGTAGAGCCCGACAGAGCCCGACAGAGCCCGACAGAGCCCGACAGGGCCCGACATAGCCCGACAGGGCCCGACAGGGCCCGACAGGGCCCAGAAGAGCCCGACAGAGCCCGACAGGGCCCGACAGGGCCCGACAGGGCCCAGTAGAGCCCGACAGAGCCCGACAGGGCCCGACAAGGCACGACTGGGCCCGACAGGGCCCGACAGGGCCCGACAGGGCCCGACAGAGCCCGACAGAGCCCGACAGAGCCCAGTAGAGCCCGACAGAGCCCGACAGAGCCCGACAGAGCCCGACAGGGCCCAGTAGAGCCCAGTAGAGCCCGACAGAGCCCAGTAGAGCCCGACAGAGCCCAGTAGAGCCCGACAGAGCCCGACAGGGCCCGACAGAGCCCGACAGAGCCCGACAGAGCCCGACAGAGCCCGACAGGGCCCGACAGGGCCCGACAGAGCCCGACAGGGCCCAGTAGAGCCCGACAGAGCCCAACAGAGCCCGACAGAGCCCGACAGAGCCCAGTAGAGCCCGACAGAGCCCGACAGAGCCCGACAGGGCCCGACAGGGCCCGACAGGGCCCAGTAGAACCCGACAGAGCCCGACAGAGCCCGACAGAGCCCGACAGAGCCCGACAGAGCCCGACAGAGCCCGACAGGGCCCAGTAGAGCCCGACAGAGCCCGACAGAGCCCGACAGGGCCCGACAGGGCCCGACAGAGCCCGACAGGGCCCAGTAGAGCCCGACAGAGCCCGACTAGGCCCGACAGGGCCCGACAGAGCCCGACAGGGCCCAGTAGAGCCCGACAGAGCCCGACAGAGCCCGACAGGGCCCGACAGAGCCCGACAGGGCCCGACAGGGCCCGACAGAGACCAGTAGAGCCCGACAGAGCCCGACAGAGCCCGACAGAGCCCGACAGGGCCCGACAGGGCCCGACAGGGCCCAGTAGAGCCCGACAGAGCCCGCCAGAGCCCAGTAGAGCCCGACAGAGCCCGACAGAGACCGACAGGGCCCGACAGAGCCCGACAGGGCCCGACAGGGCCCGACAGAGCCCGACAGGGCCCGACAGAGCCCGACAGGCCCGACAGACCCCGACAGAGCCCGACAGAGCCCGACAGAGCCCGACAGGGCCCAGTAGAGCCCAGTAGAGCCCGACAGAGCCCAGTAGAGCCCGACAGAGCCCAGTAGAGCCCGACAGAGCCCGACAGGGCCCGACAGGGCCCGACAGGGCCCGACAGGGCCCGACAGGGCCCGACAGGGCCCGACAGGGCCCGACAGAGCCCGACAGGGCCCAGTAGAGCCCAGTAGAGCCCGACAGAGCCCGACAGGGCCCGACAGGGCCCGACAGAGCCCGACAGAGCCCGACAGAGCCCGACAGAGCCCAGTAGAGCCCGACAGAGCCCGACAGAGCCCGACAGAGCCCGACAGAGCCCAGTAGAGCCCGACAGAGCCCGACAGAGCCCGACAGGGCCCGACAGGGCCCGACAGGGCCCAGTTTAGCCCAGTAGAGCCCGACAGAGCCCGACAGAGCCCGACAGGGCCCAGGAGAGCCCGACAGAGCCCGACAGGGCCCGACAGGGCCCGACAGGGCCCGACAGAGCCCGACAGGGCCCAGTAGAGCCCGACAGAGCCCGACAGAGCCCGACAGAGCCTGACAGGGCCCGACAGAGCCCGACAGGGCCCGACATAGCCCGACAGGGCCCGACAGGGCCCGACAGGGCCCAGAAGAGCCCGACAGAGCCCGACAGGGCCCGACAGGGCCCGACAGGGCCCGACAGGGCCCGACAGAGCCCAGTAGAGCCCGACAGAGCCCGACAGAGCCCGACAGAGCCCGACAGGGCCCGACAGGGCCCGACAAGGCACGACTGGGCCCGACAGGGCCCGACAGGGCCCGACAGAGCCGACAGAGCCCGACAGAGCCCGACAGGGCCCAGTAGAGCCCAGTAGAGCCCGACAGAGCCCAGTAGAGCCCGACAGAGCCCAGTAGAGCCCGACAGAGCCCAACAGGGCCCGACAGAGCCCGACAGGGCCCGACAGAGCCCGACAGGGCCCTACAGAGCCCGACAGAGCCCGACAGGGCCCAGTAGAGCCCGACAGGGCCCAACAGAGCCCGACAGAGCCCGACAGAGCCCAGTAGAGCCCGACAGAGCCCGACAGAGCCCGGCAGGGCCCGACAGAGCCCGACAGAGCCCGACAGGGCCCAGTAGAACCCGACAGAGCCCGACAGAGCCCGACAGAGCCCAACAGAGCCCGACAGAGCCCGACAGGGCCCAGTAGAGCCCGACAGAGCCCGACAGAGCCCAGTAGAGCCCAGTAGAGCCCGACAGAGCCCGACAGAGCCCGACAGAGCCCGACAGAGCCCGACAGAGCCCGACAGAGACCAGTTGAGCCCGACAGAGCCCGACAGAGCCCGACAGAGCCCGACAGAGCCCGACAGAGCACGACAGAGCCCGACAGGGCCCGACAGAGCCCGACAGAGCCCGACAGGGCCCAGTAGAGCCCGACAGAGCCCGACAGGGCCCGACAGGGCCCGACAGAGCCCAACAGAGCCCGACAGAGCCCGACAGAGCCCGACAGAGCCCGACAGAGCCCGACAGGGAACAGTAGAGCCCAGAAGAGCCCGACAGAGCCCGACAGAGCCCGACAGGGCCCGACAGGGCCCGACAGGGCCCGACAGGGCCCGACAGAGCCCAGTAGAGCCGACTAGACCCCGACAGAGCCCCACAGAGCCCGACAGGGCCCGACAGGGCCCGACAGAGCCCGACAGGACCCGACAGGGCCCGACAGGGGCCGACAGAGCCCAGTAGAGCCCGACATAGCCCAGTAGAGCCCGACAGGGCCCGACAGGGCCCAGTAGAGCCCGACAGGGCCCGACAGAGCCCAGTAGAGCCCGACAGAGCCCGACAGAGGCCCGACAGGGCCGGCGACAGAGCCGACAGGGCCCGACAGGGCCCGACAGGGCCCAGTAGAGCCCGACAGGGCCCGACAGAGCCCAGTAGAGCCCAGTAGAGCCCGACAGGGCCCGACTGGGCTTGACAGGGCCCAGTAGAGCCCGACAGAGCCCGACAGAGCCTGACAGAGCCCGACAGGGCCCGACAGGGCCCGACAGGGCCCAGTAGAGCCCGACAGAGCCCGACAGAGCCCGACAGAGCCCGACAGGGCCCGACAGGGCCCGACAGGGCCCAGTAGAGCCCGATAGAGCCCGACAGAGCCCGACAGGGCCCGACAGGGCCCGACAGAGCCCGATAGAGCCCGACAGAGCCCGACAGAGCCCGACAGGGCCCGACAGAGCCCGACAGAGCCCGACAGAGCCCGACAGGGCCCGACAGGGCCCGACAGCGCCCGACAAGGCCCGACAGAGCCCGACAGGGCCCGACAGGGCCCGACAGAGCCCGACAGAGCCCGACAGAGCCCGACAGAGCCCAGTAGAGCCCGACAGAGCCCAGTAGAGCCCAGTAGAGCCCGACAGAGCCCGACAGAGCCCGACAGAGCCCAGTACAGCCCGACAGGGTCCGACAGAGCCCAGTAGAGCCCGACAGGGCCCGACAGGGCCCAGTAGAGCCCGACAGGGCCCGACAGAGCCCGACAGGGCTCGACACGGCCCAGTAGAGCCCGACAGAGCCCGACAGAGCCCGACAGATCCCGACAGGGCCCGACAGGGCCCAGTAGAGCCCGACAGAGCCCGACAGAGCCCAGAAGAGCCCAGTAGAGCCCGACAGAGCCCGACAGAGCCCGACAGAGCCCGACAGGGCCCGACAGGGCCCGACAGGGCCCAGTAGAGCCCGACAGAGCCCGACAGGGCCCGACAGGGCCCAGTAGAGCCCGACAGAGCCCTACAGAGCCCGACAGAGCCCGACAGGGACCGACAGAGCCCGACAGGGAACAGTAGAGACAAGTAGAGCCCGACAGAGCCCGACAGAGCCCGACAGAGCCCGACAGGGCCCGACAGGGCCCGACAGGGCCCGACAGGGCCCGACAGAGCCCAGTAGAACCCAGTAGAGCCCGACAGAGCCCGACAGGGCCCGACAGGGCCCGACAGGGCCCGACAGAGCCCAGTAGAGCCCGACAGAGCCCGACAGAGCCCGACAGAGCCCGACAGAGCCCAGTAGAGCCCAGTAGAGCCCGACAGAGCCCGACAGAGCCCGACAGGGCCCGACAGGGCCCAGTTTAGCCCAGTAGAGCCCGACAGAGCCCGACAGAGCCCGACAGGGCCCAGGAGAGCCCGACAGAGCCCGACAGGGCCCGACAGGGCCCGACAGAGCCCGACAGGGCCCAGTAGAGCCCGACAGAGCCCGACAGAGCCCGACAGAGCCCGACAGGGCCCGACATAGCCCGACAGGGCCCGACAGGGCCCGACAGGGCCCAGAAGAGCCCGACAGAGCCCGACAGGGCCCGACAGGGCCCGACAGGGCCCGACAGAGCCCGACAGGGCCCAGTAGAGCCCGACAGAGCCCGACAGGGCCCGACAGGGCCCGACAAGGCACGACTGGGCCCGACAGGGCCCGACAGGGCCCGACAGAGCCCAGTAGAGCCCGACAGAGCCCAGTAGAGCCCGACAGAGCCCGACAGAGCCCGACAGTGCCCGACAGAGCCCGACAGGGCCCAGTAGAGCCCAGTAGAGCCCGACAGAGCCCAGTAGAGCCCGACAGAGCCCAGTAGAGCCCGACAGAGCCCGACAGGGCCCGACAGAGCCCGACAGGGCCCGACAGAGCCCGACAGGGCCCGACAGGGCCCGACAGAGCCCGACAGAGCCCGACAGAGCCCAGTAGAGCCCGACAGAGCCCAACAGAGCCCGACAGAGCCCGACAGAGCCCAGTAGAGCCCGACAGAGCCCGACAGAGCCCGACAGGGCCCGACAGAGCCCGACAGAGCCCGACAGGGCCCGACAGGGCCCAGTAGAACCCGACAGAGCCCGACAGAGCCCGACAGAGCCCGACAGAGCCCGACAGAGCCCGACAGGGCCCAGTAGAGCCCGACAGAGCCCGACAGAGCCCAGTAGAGCCCAGTAGAGCCCGACAGAGCCCGACAGAGTCCGACAGAGCCCGACAGAGTCCGACAGAGCCCGACAGGGCCCGACAGGGCCCGACAGGGCCCAGTAGAGCCCAACAGAGCCCGACAGAGCCCGACAGAGCCCGACAGAGCCCGACAGGGCCCGACAGGGCCCGACAGGGCCCGACAGGGCCCAGTAGAACCCGACAGAGCCCGACAGAGCCCGACAGAGCCCGACAGAGCCCGACAGAGCCCGACAGAGCCCAGTAGAGCCCGACAGAGCCCAGTAGAGCCCGACAGAGCCTGACAGAGCCCGACAGAGCCCGACAGGGCCCGACAGAGCCCGACAGGGCCCGACAGAGCCCGACAGAGCCCGACAGAGCCCGACAGGGCCCGACAGGGCCCGACAGAGCCCGACAGGGCCCAGTAGAGCCCGACAGAGCCCGACAGAGCCCGACAGAGCCAAGTAGAGCCCGACAGAGCCCGACAGAGCCCGACAGAGCCCGACAGGGCCCAGTAGAGCCCGACAGAGCCCGACAGAGCCCGACAGGGCCCGACAGAGCCCGACAGAGCCCGACAGGGCCCAGTAGAGCCCGACAGAGCCCGACAGGGCCCGACAGAGCCCGACAGAGCCCGACAGGGCCCGACAGGGCCCAGTAGAGCCCGACAGAGCCCGACAGAGCCCGACAGGGCCCGACAGAGCCCGACAGAGCCCGACAGGGCCCGACAGGGCCCGACAGAGCCCAGTAGAGCCCGACAGAGCCCGACAGAGCCCGACAGGGCCCGACAGAGCCCGACAGAGCCCGACAGAGCCCGACAGGGCCCGACAGGGCCCGACAGAGCCCGACAGGGCCCGACAGAGCCCGACAGAGCCCGACAGGGCCCGACAGGGCCCGACAGGGCCCGACAGAGCCCAGTAGAGCCCAACAGAGCCCAGTAGAGCCCGACAGGGCCCGACAGGGCCCAGTAGAGCCCGACAGAGCCCGACAGAGCCCAGTAGAGCCCGACAGAGCCCGACAGAGCCCGACAGAGCCCGACAGGGCCCGACAGGGCCCGACAGGGCCCGACAGAGCCCGACAGGGCCCGACAGGTCCCGACAGGGCCCAGTAGAGCCCGACAGAGCCCGACAGAGCCCAGTAGAGCCCAGTAGAGCCCGACAGGGCCCGACAGGGCCCAGTAGAGCCCGACAGAGCCCGACAGAGCCTGACAGAGCCCGACAGGGCCCGACAGGGCCCGACAGGGCCCGACAGAGCCCGACAGGGCCCAGTAGAGCCCGACAGAGCCCGACAGAGCCCGACAGAGCCCGACAGGGCCCGACAGGGCCCGACAGGGCCCAGTAGAGCCCGATAGAGCCCGACAGAGCCCGACAGGGCCCGACAGGGCCCGACAGAGCCCGACAGAGCCCGACAGAGCCCGACAGGGCCCGACAGAGCCCGACAGAGCCCGACAGAGCCCGACAGGGCCCGACAGGGCCCGACAGGGCCCGACAGGGCCCGACAGAGCCCGACAGGGCCCGACAGAGCCCGACAGAGCCCGACAGGGCCCGACAAAGCCCGACAGAGCCCGACAGAGCCCGACAGAGCCCGACAGAGCCCGACAGAGCCCGACAGAGCCCAGTAGAGCCCGACAGAGCCCAGTAGAGCCCAGTAGAGCCCGACAGAGCCCGACAGAGCCCGACAGAGCCCAGTACAGCCCGACAGGGCCCGACAGGGCCCAGTAGAGCCCGACAGGGCCCGACAGGGCCCAGTAGAGCCCGACAGGGCCCGACAGAGCCCGACAGGGCTCGACACGGCCCAGTAGAGCCCGACAGAGCCCGACAGAGCCCGACAGAGCCCGACAGGGCCCGACAGGGCCCAGTAGAGCCCGACAGAGCCCGACAGAGCCCGACAGGGCCCGACAGAGCCCGACAGGGACCGACAGAGCCCGACAGGGCCCGACAGGGCCCGACAGGGCCCAGTAGAGCCCAGTAGAGCCCGACAGAGCCCGACAGAGCCCGACAGGGCCCGACAGGGCCCGACAGAGCCCGACAGAGCCCAGTAGAGCCCAGTAGAGCCCGACAGAGCCCGACAGAGCCCGACAGAGCCCGACAGAGCCCAGTAGAGCCCAGTAGAGCCCGACAGAGCCCGACAGGGAACAGTAGAGACAAGTAGAGCCCGACAGAGCCCGACAGAGCCCGACAGAGCCCGACAGGGCCCGACAGAGCCCGACAGGGACCGACAGAGCCCGACAGGGCCCGACAGGGCCCGACAGGGCCCAGTAGAGCCCAGTAGAGCCCGACAGAGCCCGACAGAGCCCGACAGGGCCCGACAGGGCCCGACAGAGCCCGACAGAGCCCAGTAGAGCCCAGTAGAGCCCGACAGAGCCCGACAGAGCCCGACAGAGCCCGACAGAGCCCAGTAGAGCCCAGTAGAGCCCGACAGAGCCCGACAGGGCCCGACAGGGCCCGACAGGGCCCAGTTTAGCCCAGTAGAGCCCGACAGAGCCCGACAGAGCCCGACAGGGCCCAGGAGAGCCGGACAGAGCCCGACAGAGCCCGACAGGGCCCGACAGGGCCCGACAGGGCCCAGTAGAGCCCGACAGAGCCCGACAGAGCCCGACAGAGCCCGACAGGGCCCGACAGGGCCCGACAGGGCCCGACAGGGCCCAGAAGAGCCCGACAGAGCCCGACAGGGCCCGACAGGGCCCGACAGGGCCCAGTAGAGCCCGACAGAGCCCGACAGGGCCCGACAGGGCCCGACAAGGCACGACTGGGCCCGACAGAGCCCGACAGAGCCCGACAGAGCCCAGTAGAGCCCGACAGAGCCCGACAGAGCCCGACAGAGCCCGACAGAGCCCCCCGACAGAGCCCGACAGAGCCCGACAGAGCCCGACAGGGCCCAGTAGAGCCCAGTAGAGCCCGACAGAGCCCAGTAGAGCCCGACAGAGCCCAGTAGAGCCCGACAGAGCCCGACAGAGCCCGACAGAGCCCGACAGAGCCCGACAGGGCCCGACAGGGCCCAGTAGAGCCCGACAGAGCCCAACAGAGCCCGACAGAGCCCGACAGAGCCCAGTAGAGCCCGACAGAGCCCGACAGAGCCCGACAGGGCCCGACAGGGCCCGACAGGGCCCAGTAGAACCCGACAGAGCCCGACAGAGCCCGACAGAGCCCGACAGAGCCCGACAGAGCCCGACAGGGCCCAGTAGAGCCCGACAGAGCCCGACAGAGCCCAGTAGAGCCCAGTAGAGCCCGACAGAGCCCGACAGAGCCCGACAGAGCCCGACAGAGTCCGACAGAGCCCGACAGAGCCCGACAGGGCCCGACAGGGCCCAGTAGAGCCCGACAGAGCCCGACAGAGCCCGACAGAGCCCGACAGAGCCCGACAGAGCCCAGTAGAGCCCGACAGAGCCCGACAGAGCCCGACAGGGCCCGACAGGGCCCGACAGGGCCCAGTAGAACCCGACAGAGCCCGACAGAGCCCGACAGAGCCCGACAGAGCCCGACAGAGCCCGACAGAGCCCGACAGAGCCTGACAGAGCCCGACAGAGCCCGACAGGGCCCGACAGGGCCCGACAGAGCCCGACAGGGCCCGACAGGGCCCGACAGGGCCCGACAGAGCCCGACAGGGCCCAGTAGAGCCCGACAGAGCCCGACAGAGCCCGACAGAGCCCAGTAGAGCCCGACAGAGCCCGACAGAGCCCGACAGGGCCCAGTAGAGCCCGACAGAGCCCGACAGAGCCCGACAGGGCCCGACAGAGCCCGACAGGGCCCGACAGGGCCCAGTAGAGCCCGACAGAGCCCGACAGAGCCCGACAGAGCCCGACAGAGCCCGGACAGGGCCCAGTAGAGCCAGACAGAGCCCGACAGAGCCCGACAGGGCCCGACAGAGCCCGACAGGGCCCGACAGGGCCCGACAGAGACCAGTAGAGCCCGACAGAGCCCGACAGAGCCCGACAGAGCCCGACAGGGCCCGACAGGGCCCGACAGGGCCCAGTAGAGCCCGACAGAGCCCGCCAGAGCCCAGTAGAGCCCAGTAGAGCCCGACAGAGCCCGACAGAGCCCGACAGGGCCCGACAGGGCCCAGTTTAGCCCAGTAGAGCCCGACAGAGCCCGACAGAGCCCGACAGGGCCCAGGAGAGCCCGACAGAGCCCGACAGGGCCCGACAGGGTCCGACAGGGCCCGACAGAGCCCGACAGGGCCCAGTAGAGCCCGACAGAGCCCGACAGAGCCCGACAGAGCCCGACAGGGCCCGACATAGCCCGACAGGGCCCGACAGGGCCCGACAGGGCCCAGAAGAGCCGACAGAGCCCGACAGAGCCCGACAGGGCCCGACAGAGCCCGACAGGGCCCAGTAGAGCCCGACAGAGCCCGACAGGGCCCGACAGGGCCCGACAAGGCACGACTGGGCCCGACAGGGCCCGACAGGGCCCGACAGAGCCCGACAGAGCCCGACAGAGCCCGACAGAGCCCAGTAGAGCCCGACAGAGCCCGACAGAGCCCGACAGAGCCCGACAGAGCCCGACAGGGCCCAGTAGAGCCCAGTAGAGCCCGACAGAGCCCAGTAGAGCCCGACAGAGCCCAGTAGAGCCCGACAGAGCCCGACAGGGCCCGACAGAGCCCGACAGAGCCCGACAGAGCCCGACAGGGCCCGACAGGGCCCAGTTTAGCCCAGTAGAGCCCGACAGAGCCCGACAGAGCCCGACAGGGCCCAGGAGAGCCCGACAGAGCCCGACAGGGCCCGACAGGGCCCGACAGAGCCCGACAGGGCCCAGTAGAGCCCGACAGAGCCCGACAGAGCCCGACAGAGCCCGACAGGGCCCGACATAGCCCGACAGGGCCCGACAGGGCCCGACAGGGCCCAGAAGAGCCCGACAGAGCCCGACAGGGCCCGACAGGGCCCGACAGGGCCCGACAGAGCCCGACAGGGCCCAGTAGAGCCCGACAGAGCCCGACAGGGCCCGACAGGGCCCGACAAGGCACGACTGGGCCCGACAGGGCCCGACAGGGCCCGACAGAGCCCGACAGAGCCCGACAGAGCCCAGTAGAGGCCCGACAGAGCCCGACAGAGCCCGACAGAGCCCGACAGAGCCCGACAGGGCCCAGTAGAGCCCAGTAGAGCCCGACAGAGCCCAGTAGAGCCCGACAGAGCCCAGTAGAGCCCGACAGAGCCCGACAGGGCCCGACAGAGCCCGACAGGGCCCGACAGAGCCCGACAGGGCCCGACAGGGCCCGACAGAGCCCGACAGAGCCCGACAGAGCCCAGTAGAGCCCGACAGAGCCCAACAGAGCCCGACAGAGCCCGACAGAGCCCAGTAGAGCCCGACAGAGCCCGACAGAGCCCGACAGGGCCCGACAGAGCCCGACAGAGCCCGACAGGGCCCGACAGGGCCCAGTAGAACCCGACAGAGCCCGACAGAGCCCGACAGAGCCCGACAGAGCCCGACAGAGCCCGACAGAGCCCGACAGGGCCCAGTAGAGCCCGACAGAGCCCGACAGAGCCCAGTAGAGCCCAGTAGAGCCCGACAGAGCCCGACAGAGTCCGACAGAGCCCGACAGAGTCCGACAGAGCCCGACAGGGCCCGACAGGGCCCGACAGGGCCCAGTAGAGCCCAACAGAGCCCGACAGAGCCCGACAGAGCCCGACAGAGCCCGACAGGCCCGACAGGGCCCGACAGGGCCCGACAGGGCCCAGTAGAACCCGACAGAGCCCGACAGAGCCCGACAGAGCCCGACAGAGCCCGACAGAGCCCGACAGAGCCCAGTAGAGCCCGACAGAGCCCAGTAGAGCCCGACAGAGCCTGACAGAGCCCGACAGAGCCCGACAGGGCCCGACAGAGCCCGACAGGGCCCGACAGAGCCCGACAGGGCCCGACAGAGCCCGACAGGGCCCGACAGGGCCCGACAGAGCCCGACAGGGCCCAGTAGAGCCCGACAGAGCCCGACAGAGCCCGACAGAGCCAAGTAGAGCCCGACAGAGCCCGACAGAGCCCGACAGAGCCCGACAGGGCCCAGTAGAGCCCGACAGAGCCCGACAGAGCCCGACAGGGCCCGACAGAGCCCGACAGAGCCCGACAGGGCCCAGTAGAGCCCGACAGAGCCCGACAGGGCCCGACAGAGCCCGACAGAGCCCGACAGGGCCCGACAGGGCCCAGTAGAGCCCGACAGAGCCCGACAGAGCCCGACAGGGCCCGACAGAGCCCGACAGAGCCCGACAGGGCCCGACAGGGCCCGACAGAGCCCAGTAGAGCCCGACAGAGCCCGACAGAGCCCGACAGGGCCCGACAGAGCCCGACAGAGCCCGACAGAGCCCGACAGGGCCCGACAGGGCCCGACAGAGCCCGACAGGGCCCGACAGAGCCCGACAGAGCCCGACAGGGCCCGACAGGGCCCGACAGGGCCCGACAGAGCCCAGTAGAGCCCAACAGAGCCCAGTAGAGCCCGACAGGGCCCGACAGGGCCCAGTAGAGCCCGACAGAGCCCGACAGAGCCCAGTAGAGCCCGACAGAGCCCGACAGAGCCCGACAGAGCCCGACAGGGCCCGACAGGGCCCGACAGGGCCCGACAGAGCCCGACAGGGCCCGACAGGTCCCGACAGGGCCCAGTAGAGCCCGACAGAGCCCGACAGAGCCCAGTAGAGCCCAGTAGAGCCCGACAGGGCCGGACAGGGCCCAGTAGAGCCCGACAGAGCCCGACAGAGCCTGACAGAGCCCGACAGGGCCCGACAGGGCCCGACAGGGCCCGACAGAGCCCGACAGGGCCCAGTAGAGCCCGACAGAGCCCGACAGAGCCCGACAGAGCCCGACAGGGCCCGACAGGGCCCGACAGGGCCCAGTAGAGCCCGATAGAGCCCGACAGAGCCCGACAGGGCCCGACAGGGCCCGACAGAGCCCGACAGAGCCCGACAGAGCCCGACAGGGCCCGACAGAGCCCGACAGAGCCCGACAGAGCCCGACAGGGCCCGACAGGGCCCGACAGGGCCCGACAGGGCCCGACAGAGCCCGACAGAGCCCGACAGGGCCCGACAGAGCCCGACAGAGCCCGACAGGGCCCGACAAAGCCCGACAGAGCCCGACAGAGCCCGACAGAGCCCGACAGAGCCCGACAGAGCCCGACAGAGCCCAGTAGAGCCCGACAGAGCCCAGTAGAGCCCAGTAGAGCCCGACAGAGCCCGACAGAGCCCGACAGAGCCCAGTACAGCCCGACAGGGCCCGACAGGGCCCAGTAGAGCCCGACAGGGCCCGACAGGGCCCAGTAGAGCCCGACAGGGCCCGACAGAGCCCGACAGGGCTCGACACGGCCCAGTAGAGCCCGACAGAGCCCGACAGAGCCCGACAGAGCCCGACAGGGCCCGACAGGGCCCAGTAGAGCCCGACAGAGCCCGACAGAGCCCGACAGGGACCGACAGAGCCCGACAGGGAACAGTAGAGACAAGTAGAGCCCGACAGAGCCCGACAGAGCCCGACAGAGCCCGACAGGGCCCGACAGGGCCCGACAGGGCCCGACAGAGCCCGACAGGGCCCGACAGGGCCCGACAGGGCCCAGTAGAGCCCAGTAGAGCCCGACAGAGCCCGACAGAGCCCGACAGGGCCCGACAGAGCCCGACAGAGCCCGACAGAGCCCAGTAGAGCCCAGTAGAGCCCGACAGAGCCCGACAGAGCTCGACAGAGCCCGACAGAGCCCAGTAGAGCCCAGTAGAGCCCGACAGAGCCCGACAGGGCCCGACAGGGCCCGACAGGGCCCAGTTTAGCCCAGTAGAGCCCGACAGAGCCCGACAGAGCCCGACAGGGCCCAGGAGAGCCGGACAGAGCCCGACAGAGCCCGACAGGGCCCGACAGGGCCCGACAGGGCCCAGTAGAGCCCGACAGAGCCCGACAGAGCCCGACAGAGCCCGACAGGGCCCGACAGGGCCCGACAGGGCCCGACAGGGCCCAGAAGAGCCCGACAGAGCCCGACAGGGCCCGACAGGGCCCGACAGGGCCCAGTAGAGCCCGACAGAGCCCGACAGGGCCCGACAGGGCCCGACAAGGCACGACTGGGCCCGACAGAGCCCGACAGAGCCCGACAGAGCCCAGTAGAGCCCGACAGAGCCCGACAGAGCCCGACAGAGCCCGACAGAGCCCGACAGAGCCCGACAGGGCCCAGTAGAGCCCAGTAGAGCCCGACAGAGCCCAGTAGAGCCCGACAGAGCCCAGTAGAGCCCGACAGAGCCCGACAGAGCCCGACAGAGCCCGACAGAGCCCGACAGGGCCCGACAGGGCCCAGTAGAGCCCGACAGAGCCCAACAGAGCCCGACAGAGCCCGACAGAGCCCAGTAGAGCCCGACAGAGCCCGACAGAGCCCGACAGGGCCCGACAGGGCCCGACAGGGCCCAGTAGAACCCGACAGAGCCCGACAGAGCCCGACAGAGCCCGACAGAGCCCGACAGAGCCCGACAGGGCCCAGTAGAGCCCGACAGAGCCCGACAGAGCCCAGTAGAGCCCAGTAGAGCCCGACAGAGCCCGACAGAGCCCGACAGAGCCCGACAGAGTCCGACAGAGCCCGACAGAGCCCGACAGGGCCCGACAGGGCCCAGTAGAGCCCGACAGAGCCCGACAGAGCCCGACAGAGCCCGACAGAGCCCGACAGAGCCCGACAGAGCCCAGTAGAGCCCGACAGAGCCCGACAGAGCCCGACAGGGCCCGACAGGGCCCGACAGGGCCCAGTAGAACCCGACAGAGCCCGACAGAGCCCGACAGAGCCCGACAGAGCCCGACAGAGCCCAGTAGAGCCCGACAGAGCCTGACAGAGCCCGACAGAGCCCGACAGGGCCCGACAGGGCCCGACAGAGCCCGACAGGGCCCGACAGGGCCCGACAGGGCCCGACAGGGCCCGACCAGGGCCCAGTAGAGCCCGACAGAGCCCGACAGAGCCCGACAGAGCCCAGTAGAGCCCGACAGAGCCCGACAGAGCCCGACAGGGCCCAGTAGAGCCCGACAGAGCCCGACAGAGCCCGACAGGGCCCGACAGAGCCCGACAGGGCCCGACAGGGCCCAGTAGAGCCCGACAGAGCCCGACAGAGCCCGACAGAGCCCGACAGGGCCCAGTAGAGCCAGACAGAGCCCGACAGAGCCCGACAGGGCCCGACAGAGCCCGACAGGGCCCGACAGGGCCCGACAGAGACCAGTAGAGCCCGACAGAGCCCGACAGAGCCCGACAGAGCCCGACAGGGCCCGACAGGGCCCGACAGGGCCCAGTAGAGCCCGACAGAGCCCGCCAGAGCCCAGTAGAGCCCAGTAGAGCCCGACAGAGCCCGACAGAGCCCGACAGGGCCCGACAGGGCCCAGTTTAGCCCAGTAGAGCCCGACAGAGCCCGACAGAGCCCGACAGGGCCCAGGAGAGCCCGACAGAGCCCGACAGGGCCCGACAGGGCCCGACAGGGCCCGACAGAGCCCGACAGGGCCCAGTAGAGCCCGACAGAGCCCGACAGAGCCCGACAGAGCCCGACAGGGCCCGACATAGCCCGACAGGGCCCGACAGGGCCCGACAGGGCCCAGAAGAGCCCGACAGAGCCCGACAGGGCCCGACAGGGCCCGACAGGGCCCGACAGAGCCCGACAGGGCCCAGTAGAGCCCGACAGAGCCCGACAGGGCCCGACAGGGCCCGACAAGGCACGACTGGGCCCGACAGGGCCCGACAGGGCCCGACAGAGCCCGACAGAGCCCGACAGAGCCCGACAGAGCCCAGTAGAGCCCGACAGAGCCCGACAGAGCCCGACAGAGCCCGACAGAGCCCGACAGGGCCCAGTAGAGCCCAGTAGAGCCCGACAGAGCCCAGTAGAGCCCGACAGAGCCCAGTAGAGCCCGACAGAGCCCGACAGGGCCCGACAGAGCCCGACAGAGCCCGACAGAGCCCGACAGGGCCCGACAGGGCCCGACAGAGCCCGACAGAGCCCGACAGAGCCCGACAGAGCCCAGTAGAGCCCGACTGAGCCCAACAGAGCCCGACAGAGCCCGACAGAGCCCAGTAGAGCCCGACAGAGCCCGACAGGGCCCGACAGAGCCCGACAGAGCCCGACAGGGCCCGACAGGGCCCAGTAGAACCCGACAGAGCCCGACAGAGCCCGACAGAGCCCGACAGAGCCCGACAGAGCCCGACAGAGCCCGACAGAGCCCGACAGAGCCCGACAGGGCCCAGTAGAGCCCGACAGATCCCGACAGAGCCCAGTAGAGCCCAGTAGAGCCCGACAGAGCCCGACAGAGCCCGACAGAGCCCGACAGAGTCCGACAGAGCCCGACAGAGCCCGACAGAGCCCGACAGAGCCCGACAGGGCCCAGTAGAAACCGACAGAGCCCGACAGGGCCCGACAGAGCCCGACAGAGCCCGACAGGGCCCTACAGGGCCCGACAGGGCCCGACAGAGCCCGACAGAGCCCGACAGGGCCCGACAGGGCCCGACAGAGCCCGACAGAGCCCAGTAGAGCCCGACAGAGCCCAGTAGAGCCCGACAGGGCCCGACAGGGCCCAGTAGAGCCCGACAGAGCCCGACAGAGCCCAGTAGAGCCCGACAGAGCCCGACAGAGCCCGACAGAGCCCGACAGGGCCCGACAGGGCCCGACAGGTCCCGACAGGGCCCAGTAGAGCCCGACAGAGCCCGACAGAGCCCAGTAGAGCCCAGTAGAGCCCGACAGGGCCCGACAGGGCCCAGTAGAGCCCGACAGAGCCCGACAGAGCCTGACAGAGCCCGACAGGGCCCGACAGGGCCCGACAGGGCCCGACAGAGCCCGACAGGGCCCAGTAGAGCCCGACAGAGCCCGACAGAGCCCGACAGAGCCCGACAGAGCCCGACAGAGCCCGACAGAGCCCGACAGGGCCCGACAGGGCCCGACAGGGCCCAGTAGAGCCCGATAGAGCCCGACAGAGCCCGACAGGGCCCGACAGGGCCCGACAGAGCCCGACAGAGCCCGACAGAGCCCGACAGAGCCCGACAGGGCCCGACAGAGCCCGACAGAGCCCGACAGGGCCCGACAGGGCCCGACAGGGCCCGACAGGGCCCGACAGGGCCCGACAGAGCCCGACAGGGCCCGACAGGGCCCGACAGGGCCCGACAAAGCCCGACAGAGCCCGACAGAGCCCGACAGAGCCCGACAGAGCCCGACAGAGCCCAGTAGAGCCCGACAGAGCCCAGTAGAGCCCAGTAGAGCCCGACAGAGCCCGACAGAGCCCGACAGAGCCCAGTACAGCCCGACAGGGCCCGACAGGGCCCAGTAGAGCCCGACAGGGCCCGACAGGGCCCAGTAGAGCCCGACAGGGCCCGACAGAGCCCGACAGGGCTCGACACGGCCCAGTAGAGCCCGACAGAGCCCGACAGAGCCCGACAGGGCCCGACAGGGCCCAGTAGAGCCCGACAGAGCCCGACAGAGCCCGACAGGGACCGACAGAGCCCGACAGGGAACAGTAGAGACAAGTAGAGCCCGACAGAGCCCGACAGAGCCCGACAGAGCCCGACAGGGCCCGACAGGGCCCGACAGGGCCCGACAGGGCCCGACAGGGCCCAGTAGAGCCCAGTAGAGCCCGACAGAGCCCGACAGAGCCCGACAGAGCCCGACAGGGCCCGACAGAGCCCGACAGAGCCCGACAGAGCCCAGTAGAGCCCAGTAGAGCCCGACAGAGCCCGACAGAGCCCGACAGAGCCCGACAGAGCCCAGTAGAGCCCAGTAGAGCCCGACAGAGCCCGACAGGGCCCGACAGGGCCCGACAGGGCCCAGTTTAGCCCAGTAGAGCCCGACAGAGCCCGACAGAGCCCGACAGGGCCCAGGAGAGCCGGACAGAGCCCGACAGAGCCCGACAGGGCCCGACAGGGCCCGACAGGGCCCAGTAGAGCCCGACAGAGCCCGACAGAGCCCGACAGAGCCCGACAGAGCCCGATAGGGCCCGACAGGGCCCGACAGGGCCCGACAGGGCCCAGAAGAGCCCGACAGAGCCCGACAGAGCCCGACAGGGCCCGACAGGGCCCAGTAGAGCCCGACAGAGCCCGACAGGGCCCGACAGGGCCCGACAAGGCACGACTGGGCCCGACAGGGCCCGACAGAGCCCGACAGAGCCCGACAGAGCCCAGTAGAGCCCGACAGAGCCCGACAGAGCCCGACAGAGCCCGACAGAGCCCGACAGAGCCCGACAGGGCCCAGTAGAGCCCAGTAGAGCCCGACAGAGCCCAGTAGAGCCCGACAGAGCCCAGTAGAGCCCGACAGAGCCCGACAGAGCCCGACAGGGCCCGACAGAGCCCGACAGGGCCCGACAGGGCCCAGTAGAGCCCGACAGAGCCCAACAGAGCCCGACAGAGCCCGACAGAGCCCAGTAGAGCCCGACAGAGCCCGACAGAGCCCGACAGAGCCCGACAGGGCCCGACAGGGCCCGACAGAGCCCGACAGGGCCCGACAGGGCCCAGTAGAACCCGACAGAGCCCGACAGAGCCCGACAGAGCCCGACAGAGCCCGACAGAGCCCGACAGAGCCCGACAGAGCCCGACAGGGCCCAGTAGAGCCCGACAGAGCCCGACAGAGCCCAGTAGAGCCCAGTAGAGCCCGACAGAGCCCGACAGAGCCCGACAGAGTCCGACAGAGCCCGACAGAGCCCGACAGGGCCCGACAGGGCCCGACAGGGCCCAGTAGAGCCCGACAGAGCCCGACAGAGCCCGACAGAGCCCGACAGAGCCCAGTAGAGCCCGACAGAGCCCGACAGAGCCCGACAGGGCCCGACAGGGCCCGACAGGGCCCAGTAGAACCCGACAGAGCCCGACAGAGCCCGACAGAGCCCGACAGAGCCCGACAGAGCCCAGTAGAGCCCGACAGAGCCTGACAGAGCCCGACAGAGCCCGACAGGGCCCGACAGGGCCCGACAGGGCCCGACAGGGCCCGACAGGGCCCGACAGGGCCCAGTAGAGCCCGACAGAGCCCGACAGAGCCCGACAGAGCCCGACAGAGCCCAGTAGAGCCCGACAGAGCCCGACAGAGCCCGACAGGGCCCAGTAGAGCCCGACAGAGCCCGACAGAGCCCGACAGGGCCCGACAGAGCCCGACAGGGCCCGACAGGGCCCAGTAGAGCCCGACAGAGCCCGACAGGGCCCAGTAGAGCCCGACAGAGCCCGACAGAGCCCGACAGGGCCCGACAGAGCCCGACAGGGCCCGACAGGGCCCGACAGAGACCAGTAGAGCCCGACAGAGCCCGACAGAGCCCGACAGAGCCCGACAGGGCCCGACAGGGCCCGACAGGGCCCAGTAGAGCCCGACAGAGCCCGCCAGAGCCCAGTAGAGCCCAGTAGAGCCCGACAGAGCCCGACAGAGCCCGACAGGGCCCGACAGGGCCCAGTTTAGCCCAGTAGAGCCCGACAGAGCCCGACAGAGCCCGACAGGGCCCAGGAGAGCCCGACAGAGCCCGACAGGGCCCGACAGGGCCCGACAGGGCCCGACAGAGCCCGACAGGGCCCAGTAGAGCCCGACAGAGCCCGACAGAGCCCGACAGAGCCCGACAGGGCCCGACATAGCCCGACAGTGCCCGACAGGGCCCGACAGGGCCCAGAAGAGCCCGACAGAGCCCGACAGGGCCCGACAGGGCCCGACAGGGCCCGACAGAGCCCGACAGGGCCCAGTAGAGCCCGACAGAGCCCGACAGGGCCCGACAGGGCCCGACAAGGCACGACTGGGCCCGACAGGGCCCGACAGGGCCCGACAGAGCCCGACAGAGCCCGACAGAGCCCGACAGAGCCCAGTAGAGCCCGACAGAGCCCGACAGAGCCCGACAGAGCCCGACAGGGCCCAGTAGAGCCCAGTAGAGCCCGACAGAGCCCAGTAGAGCCCGACAGAGCCCAGTAGAGCCCGACAGAGCCCGACAGGGCCCGACAGAGCCCGACAGAGCCCGACAGAGCCCGACAGGGCCCGACAGGGCCCGACAGAGCCCGACAGAGCCCGACAGAGCCCAGTAGAGCCCGACTGAGCCCAACAGAGCCCGACAGAGCCCGACAGAGCCCAGTAGAGCCCGACAGAGCCCGACAGGGCCCGACAGAGCCCGACAGAGCCCGACAGAGCCCGACAGGGCCCAGTAGAACCCGACAGAGCCCGACAGAGCCCGACAGAGCCCGACAGAGCCCGACAGAGCCCGACAGAGCCCGACAGGGCCCAGTAGAGCCCGACAGAGCCCGACAGAGCCCAGTAGAGCCCAGTAGAGCCCGACAGAGCCCGACAGAGCCCGACAGAGCCCGACAGAGTCCGACAGAGCCCGACAGAGTCCGACAGAGCCCGACAGAGCCCGACAGGGCCCGACAGGGCCCGACAGGGCCCAGTAGAGCCCGACAGAGCCCGACAGAGCCCGACAGGGCCCGACAGGGCCCGACAGGGCCCAGTAGAACCCGACAGAGCCCGACAGAGCCCGACAGAGCCCGACAGAGCCCAGTAGAGCCCGACAGAGCCCAGTAGAGCCCGACAGAGCCTGACAGAGTCCGACAGAGCCCGACAGGGCCCGACAGGGCCCGACAGGGCCCGACAGAGCCCGACAGAGCCCGACAGAGCCCGACAGGGCCCGACAGGGCCCGACAGAGCCCGACAGGGCCCAGTAGAGCCCGACAGAGCCCGACAGAGCCCGACAGAGCCCGACAGAGCCCAGTAGAGCCCGACAGAGCCCGACAGAGCCCGACAGAGCCCGACAGAGCCCGACAGGGCCCAGTAGAGCCCGACAGAGCCCGACAGAGCCCGACAGGGCCCGACAGAGCCCGACAGAGCCCGACAGGGCCCAGTAGAGCCCGACAGAGCCCGACAGGGCCCGACAGAGCCCGACAGAGCCCGACAGGGCCCGACAGGGCCCAGTAGAGCCCGACAGAGCCCGACAGAGCCCGACAGGGCCCGACAGGGCCCGACAGAGCCCGACAGAGCCCGACAGGGCCCGACAGGGCCCGACAGAGCCCAGTAGAGCCCGACAGAGCCCGACAGAGCCCGACAGAGCCCGACAGGGCCCTACAGGGCCCGACCGATCCCGACAGAGCCCGACAGGGCCCGACAGGGCCCGACAGAGCCCGACAGGGCCCGACAGAGCCCGACAGAGCCCGACAGGGCCCGACAGGGCCCGACAGGGCCCGACAGAGCCCAGTAGAGCCCGACAGAGCCCAGTAGAGCCCGACAGGGCCCGACAGGGCCCAGTAGAGCCCGACAGAGCCCGACAGAGCCCAGTAGAGCCCGACAGAGCCCGACAGAGCCCGACAGAGGCCGACAGGGCCCGACAGGGCCCGACAGGGCCCGACAGGGCCCAGTAGAGCCCGACAGAGCCCGACAGAGCCCAGTAGAGCCCAGTAGAGCCCGACAGGGCCCAGTAGAGCCCGACAGAGCCCGACAGAGCCTGACAGAGCCCGACAGGGCCCGACAGAGCCCGACAGGGCCCAGTAGAGCCCGACAGAGCCCGACAGAGCCCGACAGAGCCCGACAGGGCCCGACAGGGCCCGACAGGGCCCGACAGGGCCCAGTAGAGCCCGATAGAGCCCGACAGAGCCCGACAGGGCCCGACAGGGCCCGACAGGGCCCGATAGAGCCCGACAGAGCCCGACAGGGCCCGACAGGGCCCGACAGGGCCCGACAGAGCCCGACAGAGCCCGACAGGGCCCGACAGGGCCCGACAAGGCCCGACAGAGCCCGACAGAGCCCGACAGGGCCCGACAGAGCCCGACAGGGCCCGACAGGGCCCGACAGGGCCCGACAGGGCCCGATAGAGCCCGACAGAGCCCAGTAGAGCCCGACAGAGCCCAGTAGAGCCCAGTAGAGCCCGACAGAGCCCGACAGAGCCCGACAGAGCCCAGTACAGCCCGACAGGGCCCGACAGGGCCCAGTAGAGCCCGACAGGGCCCGACAGGGCCCAGTAGAGCCCGACAGGGCCCGACAGAGCCCGACAGGGCTCGACACGGCCCAGTAGAGCCCGACAGAGCCCGACAGAGCCCGACAGAGCCCGACAGGGCCCGACAGGGCCCAGTAGAGCCCGACAGAGCCCGACAGAGCCCGACAGGGACCGACAGAGCCCGACAGGGAACAGTAGAGACAAGTAGAGCCCGACAGAGCCCGACAGAGCCCGACAGGGCCCGACAGGGCCCGACAGGGCCCGACAGGGCCCGACAGAGGCCAGTAGAGCCCAGTAGAGCCCGACAGAGCCCGACAGAGCCCGACAGGGCCCGACAGGGCCCGACAGAGCCCGACAGAGCCCAGTAGAGCCCAGTAGAGCCCGACAGAGCCCGACAGAGCCCGACAGAGCCCGACAGAGCCCAGTAGAGCCCAGTAGAGCCCAGTAGAGCCCGACAAGGCCCGACAGGGCCCGACAGGGCCCAGTTTAGCCCAGTAGAGCCCGACAGAGCCCGACAGAGCCCGACAGGGCCCAGGAGAGCCGGACAGAGCCCGACAGAGCCCGACAGGGCCCGACAGGGCCCGACAGGGCCCAGTAGAGCCCGACAGAGCCCGACAGAGCCCGACAGAGCCCGACAGGGCCCGACATAGCCCGACAGGGCCCGACAGGGCCCGACAGGGCCCAGAAGAGCCCGACAGAGCCCGACAGGGCCCGACAGGGCCCGACAGGGCCCAGTAGAGCCCGACAGAGCCCGACAGGGCCCGACAGGGCCCGACAAGGCACGACTGGGCCCGACAGGGCCCGACAGGGCCCGACAGGGCCCGACAGAGCCCGACAGAGCCCGACAGAGCCCAGTAGAGCCCGACAGAGCCTGACAGAGCCCGACAGGGCCCAGTAGAGCCCAGTAGAGCCCGACAGAGCCCAGTAGAGCCCGACAGAGCCCAGTAGAGCCCGACAGAGCCCGACAGGGCCCGACAGAGCCCGACAGAGCCCGACAGAGCCCGACAGGGCCCGACAGGGCCCGACAGGGCCCGACAGGGCCCAGTAGAGCCCGACAGAGCCCAACAGAGCCCGACAGAGCCCGACAGAGCCCAGTAGAGCCCGACAGAGCCCGACAGAGCCCGACAGGGCCCGACAGGGCCCGACAGGGCCCAGTAGAACCCGACAGAGCCCGACAGAGCCCGACAGAGCCCGACAGAGCCCGACAGAGCCCGACAGGGCCCAGTAGAGCCCGACAGAGCCCGACAGAGCCCGACAGGGCCCGACAGGGCCCGACAGAGCCCGACAGGGCCCAGTAGAGCCCGACAGAGCCCGACAGAGCCCGACAGGGCCCGACAGAGCCCGACAGGGCCCAGTAGAGCCCGACAGAGCCCGACAGAGCCCGACAGGGCCCGACAGAGCCCGACAGGGCCCGACAGAGACCAGTAGAGCCCGACAGAGCCCGACAGAGCCCGACAGAGCCCGACAGGGCCCGACAGGGCCCGACAGGGCCCAGAAGAGCCCGACAGAGCCCGCCAGAGCCCAGTAGAGCCCGACAGAGCCCGACAGAGACCGACAGGGCCCGACAGAGCCCGACAGGGCCCGACAGGGCCCGACAGAGCCCGACAGGGCCCGACAGAGCCCGACAGGCCCGACAGACCCCGACAGAGCCCGACAGAGCCCGACAGAGCCCGACAGGGCCCAGTAGAGCCCAGTAGAGCCCGACAGAGCCCAGTAGAGCCCGACAGAGCCCAGTAGAGCCCGACAGAGCCCGACAGGGCCCGACAGGGCCCGACAGAGCCCGACAGGGCCCGACAGGGCCCGACAGAGCCCGACAGAGCCCAGTAGAGCCCGACAGAGCCCGACAGAGCCCGACAGAGCCCGACAGGGCCCGACAGGGCCCGACAGGGCCCAGTAGAGCCCGACAGAGCCCAGTAGAGCCCGACAGAGCCCGACAGAGCCCGACAGAGCCCGACAGGGCCCTACAGAGCCCAGTAGAGCCCGACAGAGCCCGACAGAGCCCGACAGAGCCCAGTAGAGCCCGACAGAGCCCGACAGAGCCCGACAGAGCCCGACAGAGCCCGACAGGGCCCAGTAGAGCCCAGTAGAGCCCGACAGAGCCCAGTAGAGCCCGACAGAGCCCAGTAGAGCCCGACAGAGCCCGACAGGGCCCGACAGAGCCCGACAGAGCCCGACAGAGCCCGACAGGGCCCGACAGGGCCCGACAGAGCCCGACAGAGCCCGACAGAGCCCAGTAGAGCCCGACTGAGCCCAACAGAGCCCGACAGAGCCCGACAGAGCCCAGTAGAGCCCGACAGAGCCCGACAGGGCCCGACAGAGCCCGACAGAGCCCGACAGGGCCCGACAGGGCCCAGTAGAACCCGACAGAGCCCGACAGAGCCCGACAGAGCCCGACAGAGCCCGACAGAGCCCGACAGAGCCCGACAGGGCCCAGTAGAGCCCGATAGAGCCCGACAGAGCCCAGTAGAGCCCAGTAGAGCCCGACAGAGCCCGACAGAGCCCGACAGAGCCCGACAGAGTCCGACAGAGCCCGACAGAGCCCGACAGGGCCCGACAGGGCCCGACAGGGCCCAGTAGAGCCCGACAGAGCCCGACAGAGCCCGACAGGGCCCGACAGGGCCCGACAGGGCCCGACAGGGCCCAGTAGAACCCGACAGAGCCCGACAGAGCCCGACAGAGCCCGACAGAGCCCAGTAGAGCCCGACAGAGTCCGACAGAGCCCGACAGAGCCCGACAGGGCCCGACAGGGCCCGACAGGGCCCAGTAGAGCCCGACAGAGCCCGACAGAGCCCGACAGGGCCCGACAGGGCCCGACAGGGCCCGACAGGGCCCAGTAGAACCCGACAGAGCCCGACAGAGCCCGACAGAGCCCGACAGAGCCCGACAGAGCCCGACAGAGCCCAGTAGAGCCCGACAGAGCCTGACAGAGTCCGACAGAGCCCGACAGGGCCCGACAGGGCCCGACAGGGCCCGACAGAGCCCGACAGAGCCCGACAGAGCCCGACAGGGCCCGACAGGGCCCGACAGGGCCCGACAGGGCCCAGTAGAGCCCGACAGAGCCCGACAGAGCCCGACAGAGCCCGACAGAGCCCAGTAGAGCCCGACAGAGCCCGACAGAGCCCGACAGAGCCCGACAGAGCCCGACAGGGCCCAGTAGAGCCCGACAGAGCCCGACAGAGCCCGACAGGGCCCGACAGAGCCCGACAGAGCCCGACAGGGCCCAGTAGAGCCCGACAGAGCCCGACAGGGCCCGACAGAGCCCGACAGAGCCCGACAGGGCCCGACAGGGCCCAGTAGAGCCCGACAGAGCCCGACAGAGCCCGACAGGGCCCGACAGAGCCCGACAGAGCCCGACAGAGCCCGACAGGGCCCGACAGGGCCCGACAGAGCCCAGTAGAGCCCGACAGAGCCCGACAGAGCCCGACAGAGCCCGACAGGGCCCGACAGGGCCCGACAGAGCCCGACAGAGCCCGACAGGGCCCGACAGGGCCCGACAGAGCCCGACAGGGCCCGACAGAGCCCGACAGAGCCCGACAGGGCCCGACAGGGCCCGACAGGGCCCGACAGAGCCCAGTAGAGCCCGACAGAGCCCAGTAGAGCCCGACAGGGCCCGACAGGGCCCAGTAGAGCCCGACAGAGCCCGACAGAGCCCAGTAGAGCCCGACAGAGCCCGACAGAGCCCGACAGAGCCCGACAGGGCCCGACAGGGCCCGACAGGGCCCAGTAGAGCCCGACAGAGCCCGACAGAGCCCAGTAGAGCCCAGTAGAGCCCGACAGGGCCCGACAGGGCCCAGTAGAGCCCGACAGAGCCCGACAGAGCCTGACAGAGCCCGACAGGGCCCGACAGAGCCTGACAGGGCCCAGTAGAGCCCGACAGAGCCCGACAGAGCCCGACAGAGCCCGACAGGGCCCGACAGGGCCCGACAGGGCCCGACAGGGCCCAGTAGAGCCCGATAGAGCCCGACAGAGCCCGACAGGGCCCGACAGGGCCCGACAGGGCCCGACAGAGCCCGACAGAGCCCGACAGGGCCCGACAGGGCCCGACAGGGCCCGACAGAGCCCGACAGAGCCCGACAGGGCCCGACAGGGCCCGACAAGGCCCGACAGAGCCCGACAGAGCCCGACAGGGCCCGACAGAGCCCGACAGGGCCCGACAGGGCCCGACAGGGCCCGACAGAGCCCGACAGAGCCCGACAGAGCCCAGTAGAGCCCGACAGAGCCCAGTAGAGCCCAGTAGAGCCCGACAGAGCCCGACAGAGGCCGACAGAGCCCAGTACAGCCCGACAGGGCCCGACAGGGCCCAGTAGAGCCCGACAGGGCCCGACAGGGCCCAGTAGAGCCCGACAGGGCCCGACAGAGCCCGACAGGGCTCGACACGGCCCAGTAGAGCCCGACAGAGCCCGACAGAGCCCGACAGAGCCCGACAGGGCCCGACAGGGCCCAGTAGAGCCCGACAGAGCCCGACAGAGCCCGACAGGGACCGACAGAGCCCGACAGGGAACAGTAGAGACAAGTAGAGCCCGACAGAGCCCGACAGAGCCCGACAGGGCCCGACAGGGCCCGACAGGGCCCGACAGGGCCCGACAGAGGCCAGTAGAGCCCAGTAGAGCCCGACAGAGCCCGACAGAGCCCGACAGGGCCCGACAGGGCCCGACAGAGCCCGACAGAGCCCAGTAGAGCCCAGTAGAGCCCGACAGAGCCCGACAGAGCCCGACAGAGCCCAGTAGAGCCCAGTAGAGCCCAGTAGAGCCCGACAAGGCCCGACAGGGCCTGACAGGGCCCAGTTTAGCCCAGTAGAGCCCGACAGAGCCCGACAGAGCCCGACAGGGCCCAGGAGAGCCGGACAGAGCCCGACAGAGCCCGACAGGGCCCGACAGGGCCCGACAGGGCCCAGTAGAGCCCGACAGAGCCCGACAGAGCCCGACAGAGCCCGACAGGGCCCGACATAGCCCGACAGGGCCCGACAGGGCCCGACAGGGCCCAGAAGAGCCCGACAGAGCCCGACAGGGCCCGACAGGGCCCGACAGGGCCCAGTAGAGCCCGACAGAGCCCGACAGGGCCCGACAAGGCACGACTGGGCCCGACAGGGCCCGACAGGGCCCGACAGGGCCCGACAGAGCCCGACAGAGCCCGACAGAGCCCAGTAGAGCCCGACAGAGCCCGACAGAGCCCGACAGAGCCCGACAGGGCCCAGTAGAGCCCAGTAGAGCCCGACAGAGCCCAGTAGAGCCCGACAGAGCCCAGTAGAGCCCGACAGAGCCCGACAGGGCCCGACAGAGCCCGACAGAGCCCGACAGAGCCCGACAGAGCCCGACAGGGCCCGACAGGGCCCGACAGAGCCCGACAGGGCCCAGTAGAGCCCGACAGAGCCCAACAGAGCCCGACAGAGCCCGACAGAGCCCAGTAGAGCCCGACAGAGCCCGACAGAGCCCGACAGGGCCCGACAGGGCCCGACAGGGCCCAGTAGAACCCGACAGAGCCCGACAGAGCCCGACAGAGCCCGACAGAGCCCGACAGAGCCCGACAGAGCCCGACAGGGCCCAGTAGAGCCCGACAGAGCCCGACAGAGCCCGACAGGGCCCGACAGGGCCCGACAGAGCCCGACAGGGCCCAGTAGAGCCCGACAGAGCCCGACTAGGCCCGACAGGGCCCGACAGAGCCCGACAGGGCCCAGTAGAGCCCGACAGAGCCCGACAGAGCCCGACAGGGCCCGACAGAGCCCGACAGGGCCCGACAGGGCCCGACAGAGACCAGTAGAGCCCGACAGAGCCCGACAGAGCCCGACAGAGCCCGACAGGGCCCGACAGGGCCCGACAGGGCCCAGTAGAGCCCGACAGAGCCCGCCAGAGCCCAGTAGAGCCCGACAGAGCCCGACAGAGACCGACAGGGCCCGACAGAGCCCGACAGGGCCCGACAGGGCCCGACAGAGCCCGACAGGGCCCGACAGGGCCCGACAGGCCCGACAGACCCCGACAGAGCCCGACAGAGCCCGACAGAGCCCGACAGGGCCCAGTAGAGCCCAGTAGAGCCCGACAGAGCCCAGTAGAGCCCGACAGAGCCCAGTAGAGCCCGACAGAGCCCGACAGGGCCCGACAGGGCCCGACAGAGCCCGACAGGGCCCGACAGGGCCCGACAGAGCCCGACAGAGCCCAGTAGAGCCCGACAGAGCCCGACAGAGCCCGACAGAGCCCGACAGGGCCCGACAGGGCCCGACAGGGCCCAGTAGAGCCCGACAGAGCCCAGTAGAGCCCGACAGAGCCCGACAGAGCCCGACAGAGCCCGACAGGGCCCGACAGGGCCCGACAGGGCCCGACAGAGCCCAGTAGAGCCCGACAGAGCCCGACAGAGCCCGACAGGGCCCAGTAGAGCCCAGTAGAACCCGACAGAGCCCAGTAGAGCCCGACAGAGCCTAGTAGAGCCCGACAGAGCCCGACAGAGCCCGACAGGGCCCGACAGGGCCCAGTAGAGCCCGACAGAGCCCGACAGAGCCCGACAGAGCCCAGTAGAGCCCGACAGAGCCCGACAGAGCCCGACAGAGCCCGACAGGGCCCGACAGGGCCCGACAGGGCCCGACAGAGCCCGACAGAGCCCGACAGGGCCCGACAGGGCCCGACAGGGCCCAGTAGAGCCCGACAGGGCCCGACAGAGCCCGACAGAGCCCGACAGAGCCCGACAGAGCCCGACAGGGCCCAGTAGAGCCCGACAGAGCCCGACAGGGCCCAGTAGAGCCCGACAGAGCCCGACAGGGCACGACAGAGCCCGACAGAGGCCGACAGAGCCCGACAGAGCCCGACAGGGCCCGACAGGGCCCGACAGGGCCCAGAAGAGCCCGACAGAGCCCGACAGGGCCCGACAGGGCCCGACAGGGCCCGACAGGGCCCGACAGGGCCCAGTAGAGCCCGACAGAGCCCGACAGGGCCCAGTAGAGCCCGACAGAGCCCGACAGAGCCCGACAGAGCCCGACAGGGCCCGACAGGGCCCGACAGGGCCCAGAAGAGCCCGACAGAGCCCGACAGGGCCCGACAGGGCCCGACAGGGCCCGACAGAGCCCGACAGGGCCCAGTAGAGCCCGACAGAGCCCGACACGGCCCGACAGGGCCCGACAAGGCACGACTGGGCCCGACAGGGCCCGACAGGGCCCGACAGAGCCCGACAGAGCCCGACAGAGCCCAGTAGAACCCGACAGAGCCCGACAGAGCCCGACAGAGCCCGACAGAGCCCGACAGGTCCCAGTAGAGCCCAGTAGAGCCCGACAGGGCCCAGTAGAGCCCGACAGAGCCCAGTAGATCCCGACAGAGCCCGACAGGGCCCGACAGAGCCCGACAGAGCCCGACAGAGCCCGACAGGGCCCGACAGAGCCCGACAGAGCCCGACAGAGCCCGACAGAGCCCAGTAGAGCCCGACAGAGCCCGACAGAGCCCAACAGAGCCCGACAGAGCCCAGTAGAGCCCGACAGAGCCCGACAGGGCCCGACAGAGCCCGACAGAGCCCGACAGGGCCCGACAGGGCCCAGTAGAACCCGACAGAGCCCGACAGAGCCCGACAGAGCCCGACAGAGCCCGACAGAGCTCGACAGGGCCCAGTAGAGCCCGACAGAGCCCGACAGAGCCCGACAGAGCCCAGTAGAGCCCAGTAGAGCCCGACAGAGCCCGACAGAGCCCGACAGAGCCCGACAGAGCCCGACAGAGCCCGACAGGGCCCGACAGGGCCCAGTAGAGCCCGACAGAGCCCGAAAGAGCCCGACAGAGCCCGACAGGGCCCGACAGGGCCCGACAGGGCCCGACAGGGCCCAGTAGAACCCGACAGAGCCCGACAGAGCCCGACAGAGCCCGACAGAGCCCGACAGAGCCCGACAGAGCCCAGTAGAGCCCGACAGAGCCCAGTAGAGCCCGACAGAGCCCGACAGAGCCCGACAGAGCCCGACAGGGCCCGACAGGGCCCGACAGAGCCCGACAGAGCCCGACAGGGCCCAGTAGAGCCCGACAGAGCCCGACAGAGCCCGACAGAGCCCAGTAGAGCCCGACAGAGCCCGACAGAGCCCGACAGAGCCCGACAGGGCCCAGTAGAGCCCGACAGAGCCCGACAGAGCCCGACAGGGCCCGACAGAGCCCGACAGAGCCCGACAGGGCCCAGTAGAGCCCGACAGAGCCCGACAGGGCCCGACAGAGCCCGACAGAGCCCGACAGAGCCCGACAGGGCCCAGTAGAGCCCGACAGAGCCCGACAGAGCCCGACAGGGCCCGACAGAGCCCGACAGAGCCCGACAGGGCCCGACAGGGCCCGACAGGGCCCGACAGGGCCCGACAGAGCCCAGTAGAGCCCGACAGAGCCCGACAGAGCCCGACAGGGCCCGACAGGGCCCGACAGGGCCCGACAGAGCCCGACAGAGCCCGACAGAGCCCGACAGGGCCCGACAGAGCCCGACAGGGCCCGACAGGGCCCGACAGGGCCCGACAGGGCCCGACAGAGCCCGACAGAGCCCGACAGGGCCCGACAGGGCCCGACAGAGCCCAGTAGAGCCCGACAGAGCCCAGTAGAGCCCGACAGAGCCCAGTAGAGCCCGACAGGGCCCGACAGGGCCCAGTAGAGCCCGACAGAGCCCGACAGAGCCCAGTAGAGCCCGACAGAGCCCGACAGAGCCCGACAGAGCCCGACAGGGCCCGACAGGGCCCGACAGGGCCCGACAGGGCCCGACAGAGCCCGAGAGGGCCCGACAGGGCCCGACAGGGCCCAGTAGAGCCCGACAGAGCCCGACAGAGCCCAGTAGAGCCCAGTAGAGCCCGACAGGGCCCGACAGGGCCCGACAGGGCCCAGTAGAGCCCGACAGAGCCCGACAGAGCCTGACAGAGCCCAACAGGGCCCGACAGGGCCCGACAGAGCCCGACAGGGCCCAGTAGAGCCCGACAGAGCCCGACAGAGCCCGACAGAGCCCGACAGGGCCCGACAGGGCCCGACAGGGCCCAGTAGAGCCCGATAGAGCCCGACAGAGCCCGACAGGGCCCGACAGGGCCCGACAGGGCCCGACAGGGCCCGATAGAGCCCGACAGAGCCCGACAGAGCCCGACAGGGCCCGACAGGGCCCGACAGAGCCCAGTAGAGCCCGACAGGGCCCGACAGGGCCCGACAGAGCCCGACAGAGCCCGACAGGGCCCGACAGGGCCCGACAGGGCCCGACAAAGCCCGACAGAGCCCGACAGAGCCCGACAGAGCCCAGTAGAGCCCGACAGAGCCCAGTAGAGCCCAGTAGAGCCCGACAGAGCCCGACAGAGCCCGACAGAGCCCAGTACAGCCCGACAGGGCCCGACAGGGCCCAGTAGAGCCCGACAGGGCCCGACAGGGCCCAGTAGAGCCCGACAGGGCCCGACAGAGCCCGACAGGGCTCGACACGGCCCAGTAGAGCCCGACAGAGCCCGACAGAGCCCGACAGAGCCCGACAGGGCCCAGTAGAGCCCGACAGAGCCCGACAGAGCCCGACAGGGACCGACAGAGCCCGACAGGGAACAGTAGAGACAAGTAGAGCCCGACAGAGCCCGACAGAGCCCGACAGGGCCCGACAGGGCCCGACAGAGCCCGACAGAGCCCGACAGAGCCCGACAGGGCCCGACAGGGCCCAGTAGAGCCCAGTAGAGCCCGACAGAGCCCGACAGAGCCCGACAGGGCCCGACAGGGCCCGACAGGGCCCGACAGAGCCCAGTAGAGCCCAGTAGAGCCCGACAGAGCCCGACAGAGCCCGACAGAGCCCGACAGAGCCCAGTAGAGCCCGACAGAGCCCGACAGAGCCCGACAGGGCCCGACAGGGCCCGACAGGGCCCGACAGGGCCCAGTAGAACCCGACAGAGCCCGACAGAGCCCGACAGAGCCCGACAGAGCCCAGTAGAGCCCGACAGAGCCTGACAGAGCCCGACAGAGCCCGACAGGGCCCGACAGGGCCCGACAGAGCCCGACAGGGCCCGACAGAGCCCGACAGGGCCCGACAGGGCCCGACAGGGCCCGACAGGGCCCAGTAGAGCCCGACAGAGCCCGACAGAGCCCGACAGAGCCCGACAGAGCCCGACAGGGCCCGACAGAGCCCGACAGAGCCCGACAGGGCCCGATAGGGCCCGACAGGGCCCGACAGAGCCCGACAGGGCCCAGTAGAGCCCGACAGAGCCCGACAGGGCCCGACAGAGCCCGACAGAGCCCGACAGGGCCCAGTAGAGCCCGACAGAGCCCGACAGAGCCCGACAGGGCCCGACAGAGCCCGACAGAGCCCGACAGAGCCTGACAGAGCCCAACAGGGCCCGACAGGGCCCGACAGAGCCCGACAGGGCCCAGTAGAGCCCGACAGAGCCCGACAGAGCCCGACAGAGCCCGACAGGGCCCGACAGGGCCCGACAGGGCCCAGTAGAGCCCGATAGAGCCCGACAGAGCCCGACAGGGCCCGACAGGGCCCGACAGGGCCCGATAGAGCCCGACAGAGCCCGACAGAGCCCGACAGAGCCCGACAGGGCCCGACAGGGCCCGACAGAGCCCAGTAGAGCCCGACAGGGCCCGACAGGGCCCGACAGAGCCCGACAGAGCCCGACAGGGCCCGACAGGGCCCGACAGGGCCCGACAAAGCCCGACAGAGCCCGACAGAGCCCGACAGAGCCCAGTAGAGCCCGACAGAGCCCAGTAGAGCCCAGTAGAGCCCGACAGAGCCCGACAGAGCCCGACAGAGCCCAGTACAGCCCGACAGGGCCCGACAGGGCCCAGTAGAGCCCGACAGGGCCCGACAGGGCCCAGTAGAGCCCGACAGGGCCCGACAGAGCCCGACAGGGCTCGACACGGCCCAGTAGAGCCCGACAGAGCCCGACAGAGCCCGACAGAGCCCGACAGGGCCCAGTAGAGCCCGACAGAGCCCGACAGAGCCCGACAGGGACCGACAGAGCCCGACAGGGAACAGTAGAGACAAGTAGAGCCCGACAGAGCCCGACAGAGCCCGACAGGGCCCGACAGGGCCCGACAGAGCCCGACAGAGCCCGACAGAGCCCGACAGGGCCCGACAGGGCCCAGTAGAGCCCAGTAGAGCCCGACAGAGCCCGACAGAGCCCGACAGGGCCCGACAGGGCCCGACAGGGCCCGACAGGGCCCAGTAGAGCCCAGTAGAGCCCGACAGAGCCCGACAGAGCCCGACAGAGCCCAGTAGAGCCCAGTAGAGCCCGACAGAGCCCGACAGAGCCCGACAGGGCCCGACAGGGCCCAGTTTAGCCCAGTAGAGCCCGACAGAGCCCGACAGAGCCCGACAGGGCCCAGGAGAGCCGGACAGAGCCCGACAGAGCCCGACAGGGCCCGACAGGGCCCGACAGGGCCCGACAGAGCCCGACAGAGCCCGACAGGGCCCGACAGAGCCCGACAGGGCCCAGAAGAGCCCGACAGAGCCCGACAGGGCCCGACAGGGCCCGACAGGGCCCAGTAGAGCCCGACAGAGCCCGACAGGGCCCGACAGGGCCCGACAAGGCACGACTGGGCCCGACAGGGCCCGACAGGGCCCGACAGGGCCCGACAGAGCCCGACAGAGCCCAGTAGAGCCCGACAGAGCCCGACAGAGCCCGACAGAGCCCGACAGAGCCCGACAGGGCCCAGTGGAGCCCAGTAGAGCCCGACAGAGCCCAGTAGAGCCCAACAGAGCCCGACAGGGCCCGACAGAGCCCGACAGGGCCCGACAGAGCCCGACAGAGCCCGACAGAGCCCGACAGGGCCCGACAGAGCCCGACAGAGCCCGACAGGGCCCAGTAGAGCCCGACAGAGCCCGACAGAGCCCGACAGAGCCCAGTAGAGCCCGACAGAGCCCGACAGAGCCCGACAGAGCCCGACAGGGCCCGACAGGGCCCGACAGGGCCCAGTAGAACCCGACAGAGCCCGACAGAGCCCGACAGAGCCCGACAGAGCCCGACAGAGCCCGACAGGGCCCAGTAGAGCCCGACAGAGCCCGACAGAGCCCAGTAGAGCCCAGTAGAGCCCGACAGAGCCCGACAGAGCCCGACAGAGTCCGACAGAGCCCGACAGAGCCCGACAGAGCCCGACAGAGCCCGACAGAGCCCGACAGGGCCCGACAGGGCCCGACAGGGCCCAGTAGAGCCCGACAGAGCCCGACAGAGCCCGACAGAGCCCGACAGAGCCCGACAGAGCCCAGTAGAGCCCGACAGAGCCCGACAGAGCCCGACAGGGCCCGACAGGGCCCGACAGGGCCCGACAGGGCCCAGTAGAACCCGACAGAGCCCGACAGAGCCCGACAGAGCCCGACAGAGCCCAGTAGAGCCCGACAGAGCCTGACAGAGCCCGACAGAGCCCGACAGGGCCCGACAGGGCCCGACAGAGCCCGACAGGGCCCGACAGAGCCCGACAGGGCCCGACAGGGCCCGACAGGGCCCGACAGGGCCCAGTAGAGCCCGACAGAGCCCGACAGAGCCCGACAGAGCCCGACAGAGCCCGACAGAGCCCGACAGGGCCCGACAGAGCCCGACAGAGCCCGACAGGGCCCGATAGGGCCCGACAGGGCCCGACAGAGCCCGACAGGGCCCAGTAGAGCCCGACAGAGCCCGACAGGGCCCGACAGAGCCCGACAGAGCCCGACAGGGCCCAGTAGAGCCCGACAGAGCCCGACAGAGCCCGACAGGGCCCGACAGAGCCCGACAGAGCCCGACAGGGCCCGACAGAGACCAGTAGAGCCCGACAGAGCCCGACAGAGCCCGACAGAGCCCGACAGAGCCCGACAGGGCCCGACAGGGCCCGACAGGGCCCAGTAGAGCCCGACAGAGCCCGCCAGAGCCCAGTAGAGCCCGACAGAGCCCGACAGAGCCCGACAGGGCCCGACAGGGCCCGACAGGGCCCGACAGGGCCCGACAGGGCCCGACAGAGCCTGACAGGGCCCGACAGAGCCCGACAGGGCCCGACAGAGCCCGACAGAGCCCGACAGAGCCCGACAGAGCCCAGTAGAGCCCGACAGAGCCCAGTAGAGCCCGACAGAGCCCAGTAGAGCCCGACAGAGCCCGACAGGGCCCGACAGGGCCCGACAGAGCCCGACAGGGCCCGACAGGGCCCGACAGAGCCCAGTAGAGCCCGACAGAGCCCGACAGAGCCCGACAGAGCCCGACAGAGCCCGACAGGGCCCGACAGGGCCCGACAGGGCCCAGTAGAGCCCGACAGAGCCCAGTAGAGCCCGACAGAGCCCGACAGAGCCCGACAGAGCCCGACAGGGCCCGACAGGGCCCGACAGGGCCCGACAGGGCCCAGTAGAGCCCGACAGAGCCCGACAGAGCCCAGTAGAGCCCAGTAGAGCCCGACAGGGCCCGACAGGGCCCAGTAGAGCCCGACAGAGCCCGACAGAGCCTGACAGAGCCCGACAGGGCCCGACAGAGCCCGACAGGGCCCAGTAGAGCCCGACAGAGCCCGACAGAGCCCGACAGAGCCCGACAGGGCCCGACAGGGCCCGACAGGGCCCAGTAGAGCCCGATAGAGCCCGACAGAGCCCGACAGGGCCCGACAGGGCCCGACAGGGCCCGACAGGGCCCGACAGAGCCCGACAGGGCCCGACAGAGCCCGACAGAGCCCGACAGAGCCCGACAGAGCCCGACAGGGCCCGACAGAGCCCGACAGGGCCCGACAGGGCCCGACAAAGCCCGACAGAGCCCGACAGAGCCCGACAGAGCCCAGTAGAGCCCGACAGAGCCCAGTAGAGCCCAGTAGAGCCCGACAGAGCCCGACAGAGCCCGACAGAGCCCAGTACAGCCCGACAGGGCCCGACAGGGCCCAGTAGAGCCCGACAGGGCCCGACAGGGCCCAGTAGAGCCCGACAGGGCCCGACAGGGCCTAGTAGAGCCCGACAGGGCCCGACAGAGCCCGACAGGGCTCGACACGGCCCAGTAGAGCCCGACAGAGCCCGACAGAGCCCGACAGAGCCCGACAGGGCCCGACAGGGCCCAGTAGAGCCCGACAGAGCCCGACAGAGCCCGACAGGGACCGACAGAGCCCGACAGGGAACAGTAGAGACAAGTAGAGCCCGACAGAGCCCGACAGAGCCCGACAGGGCCCGACAGGGCCCGACAGGGCCCGACAGAGCCCAGTAGAGCCCAGTAGAGCCCGACAGAGCCCGACAGAGCCCGACAGGGCCCGACAGGGCCCGACAGAGCCCAGTAGAGCCCAGTAGAGCCCGACAGAGCCTGACAGAGCCCGACAGAGCCCGACAGAGCCCAGTAGAGCCCAGTAGAGCCCGACAGAGCCCGACTAGGCCCGACAGGGCCCGACAGGGCCCAGTTTAGCCCAGTAGAGCCCGACAGAGCCCGACAGAGCCCGACAGGGCCCAGGAGATCCGGACAGAGCCCGACAGAGCCCGACAGGGCCCGACAGGGCCCGACAGGGCCCAGTAGAGCCCGACAGAGCCCGACAGAGCCCGACAGAGCCCGACAGGGCCCGACATAGCCCGACAGGGCCCGACAGGGCCCGACAGGGCCCAGAAGAGCCCGACAGAGCCCGACAGGGCCCGACAGGGCCCGACAGGGCCCGACAGGGCCCAGTAGAGCCCGACAGAGCCCGACAGGGCCCGACAAGGCACGACTGGGCCCGACAGGGCCCGACAGGGCCCGACAGGGCCCGACAGAGCCCGACAGAGCCCGACAGAGCCCAGTAGAGCCCGACAGAGCCCGACAGAGCCCGACAGAGCCCGACAGAGCCCGACAGAGCCCGACAGGGCCCAGTAGAGCCCAGTAGAGCCCGACAGAGCCCAGTAGAGCCCGACAGAGCCCAGTAGAGCCCGACAGAGCCCGACAGGGCCCGACAGAGCCCGACAGGGCCCGACAGAGCCCGACAGAGCCCGACAGAGCCCGACAGGGCCCGACAGAGCCCGACAGAGCCCGACAGGGCCCAGTAGAGCCCAGTAGAGCCCGACAGAGCCCGACAGAGCCCGACAGGGCCCAGTTTAGCCCAGTAGAGCCCGACAGAGCCCGACAGAGCCCGACAGGGCCCAGGAGAGCCGGACAGAGCCCGACAGAGCCCGACAGGGCCCGACAGGGCCCGACAGAGCCCGACAGGGCCCGACAGGGCCCGACAGAGCCCGACAGGGCCCGACAGAGCCCAGTAGAGCCCGACAGGGCCCGACAGGGCCCGACAGAGCCCGACAGAGCCCGACAGAGCCCGACAGAGCCCAGTAGAGCCCGACAGAGCCCAGTAGAGCCCAGTAGAGCCCGACAGAGCCCGACAGAGCCCAGTACAGCCCGACAGGGCCCGACAGGGCCCAGTAGAGCCCGACAGGGCCCGACAGGGCCCAGTAGAGCCCGACAGGGCCCGACAGAGCCCGACAGGGCTCGACACGGCCCAGTAGAGCCCGACAGAGCCCGACAGAGCCCGACAGAGCCCGACAGGGCCCAGTAGAGCCCGACAGAGCCCGACAGAGCCCGACAGGGACCGACAGAGCCCGACAGGGAACAGTAGAGACAAGTAGAGCCCGACAGAGCCCGACAGAGCCCGACAGGGCCCGACAGGGCCCGACAGAGCCCGACAGAGCCCGACAGAGCCCGACAGGGCCCGACAGGGCCCAGTAGAGCCCAGTAGAGCCCGACAGAGCCCGACAGAGCCCGACAGGGCCCGACAGGGCCCGACAGGGCCCGACAGAGCCCAGTAGAGCCCAGTAGAGCCCGACAGAGCCCGACAGAGCCCGACAGAGCCCAGTAGAGCCCAGTAGAGCCCGACAGAGCCCGACAGAGCCCGACAGGGCCCGACAGGGCCCAGTTTAGCCCAGTAGAGCCCGACAGAGCCCGACAGAGCCCGACAGGGCCCAGGAGAGCCGGACAGAGCCCGACAGAGCCCGACAGGGCCCGACAGGGCCCGACAGGGCCCGACAGAGCCCGACAGAGCCCGACAGGGCCCGACAGAGCCCGACAGGGCCCAGAAGAGCCCGACAGAGCCCGACAGGGCCCGACAGGGCCCGACAGGGCCCAGTAGAGCCCGACAGAGCCCGACAGGGCCCGACAGGGCCCGACAAGGCACGACTGGGCCCGACAGGGCCCGACAGGGCCCGACAGGGCCCGACAGAGCCCGACAGAGCCCAGTAGAGCCCGACAGAGCCCGACAGAGCCCGACAGAGCCCGACAGAGCCCGACAGGGCCCAGTGGAGCCCAGTAGAGCCCGACAGAGCCCAGTAGAGCCCAACAGAGCCCGACAGGGCCCGACAGAGCCCGACAGGGCCCGACAGAGCCCGACAGAGCCCGACAGAGCCCGACAGGGCCCGACAGAGCCCGACAGAGCCCGACAGGGCCCAGTAGAGCCCGACAGAGCCCGACAGAGCCCGACAGAGCCCAGTAGAGCCCGACAGAGCCCGACAGAGCCCGACAGAGCCCGACAGGGCCCGACAGGGCCCGACAGGGCCCAGTAGAACCCGACAGAGCCCGACAGAGCCCGACAGAGCCCGACAGAGCCCGACAGAGCCCGACAGGGCCCAGTAGAGCCCGACAGAGCCCGACAGAGCCCAGTAGAGCCCAGTAGAGCCCGACAGAGCCCGACAGAGCCCGACAGAGTCCGACAGAGCCCGACAGAGCCCGACAGAGCCCGACAGAGCCCGACAGGGCCCGACAGGGCCCGACAGGGCCCAGTAGAGCCCGACAGAGCCCGACAGAGCCCGACAGAGCCCGACAGAGCCCGACAGAGCCCAGTAGAGCCCGACAGAGCCCGACAGAGCCCGACAGGGCCCGACAGGGCCCGACAGGGCCCAGTAGAACCCGACAGAGCCCGACAGAGCCCGACAGAGCCCGACAGAGCCCAGTAGAGCCCGACAGAGCCTGACAGAGCCCGACAGAGCCCGACAGGGCCCGACAGGGCCCGACAGAGCCCGACAGGGCCCGACAGGGCCCGACAGGGCCCGACAGGGCCCAGTAGAGCCCGACAGAGCCCGACAGAGCCCGACAGAGCCCGACAGAGCCCGACAGAGCCCGACAGGGCCCGACAGAGCCCGACAGAGCCCGACAGGGCCCGATAGGGCCCGACAGGGCCCGACAGAGCCCGACAGGGCCCAGTAGAGCCCGACAGAGCCCGACAGAGCCCGACAGGGCCCGACAGAGCCCGACAGAGCCCGACAGGGCCCGACAGAGACCAGTAGAGCCCGACAGAGCCCGACAGAGCCCGACAGAGCCCGACAGAGCCCGACAGGGCCCGACAGGGCCCGACAGGGCCCAGTAGAGCCCGACAGAGCCCGCCAGAGCCCAGTAGAGCCCGACAGAGCCCGACAGAGCCCGACAGGGCCCGACAGGGCCCGACAGGGCCCGACAGGGCCCGACAGGGCCCGACAGGGCCCGACAGAGCCCGACAGGGCCCGACAGAGCCCGACAGAGCCCGACAGAGCCCGACAGAGCCCAGTAGAGCCCGACAGAGCCCAGTAGAGCCCGACAGAGCCCAGTAGAGCCCGACAGAGCCCGACAGGGCCCGACAGGGCCCGACAGAGCCCGACAGGGCCCGACAGGGCCCGACAGAGCCCAGTAGAGCCCGACAGAGCCCGACAGAGCCCGACAGAGCCCGACAGGGCCCGACAGGGCCCGACAGGGCCCAGTAGAGCCCGACAGAGCCCAGTAGAGCCCGACAGAGCCCGACAGAGCCCGACAGAGCCCGACAGGGCCCGACAGGGCCCGACAGGGCCCGACAGAGCCCAGTAGAGCCCGACAGAGCCCGACAGAGCCCAGTAGAGCCCAGTAGAGCCCGACAGGGCCCGACAGGGCCCAGTAGAGCCCGACAGAGCCCGACAGAGCCTGACAGAGCCCGACAGGGCCCGACAGAGCCCGACAGGGCCCAGTAGAGCCCGACAGAGCCCGACAGAGCCCGACAGAGCCCGACAGGGCCCGACAGGGCCCGACAGGGCCCAGTAGAGCCCGATAGAGCCCGACAGAGCCCGACAGGGCCCGACAGGGCCCGACAGGGCCCGACAGGGCCCGACAGAGCCCGACAGGGCCCGACAGAGCCCGACAGAGCCCGACAGAGCCCGACAGAGCCCGACAGGGCCCGACAGGGCCCGACAAAGCCCGACAGAGCCCGACAGAGCCCGACAGAGCCCGACAGAGCCCGACAGAGCCCAGTAGAGCCCAGTAGAGCCCGACAGAGCCCGACAGAGCCCGACAGAGCCCAGTACAGCCCGACAGGGCCCGACAGGGCCCAGTAGAGCCCGACAGGGCCCGACAGGGCCCAGTAGAGCCCGACAGGGCCCGACAGGGCCTAGTAGAGCCCGACAGGGCCCGACAGAGCCCGACAGGGCTCGACACGGCCCAGTAGAGCCCGACAGAGCCCGACAGAGCCCGACAGAGCCCGACAGGGCCCGACAGGGCCCAGTAGAGCCCGACAGAGCCCGACAGAGCCCGACAGGGACCGACAGAGCCCGACAGGGAACAGTAGAGACAAGTAGAGCCCGACAGAGCCCGACAGAGCCCGACAGGGCCCGACAGGGCCCGACAGGGCCCGACAGAGCCCAGTAGAGCCCAGTAGAGCCCGACAGAGCCCGACAGAGCCCGACAGGGCCCGACAGGGCCCGACAGAGCCCAGTAGAGCCCAGTAGAGCCCGACAGAGCCTGACAGAGCCCGACAGAGCCCGACAGAGCCCAGTAGAGCCCAGTAGAGCCCGACAGAGCCCGACTAGGCCCGACAGGGCCCGACAGGGCCCAGTTTAGCCCAGTAGAGCCCGACAGAGCCCGACAGAGCCCGACAGGGCCCAGGAGATCCGGACAGAGCCCGACAGAGCCCGACAGGGCCCGACAGGGCCCGACAGGGCCCAGTAGAGCCCGACAGAGCCCGACAGAGCCCGACAGAGCCCGACAGGGCCCGACATAGCCCGACAGGGCCCGACAGGGCCCGACAGGGCCCAGAAGAGCCCGACAGAGCCCGACAGGGCCCGACAGGGCCCGACAGGGCCCGACAGGGCCCAGTAGAGCCCGACAGAGCCCGACAGGGCCCGACAAGGCACGACTGGGCCCGACAGGGCCCGACAGGGCCCGACAGGGCCCGACAGAGCCCGACAGAGCCCGACAGAGCCCAGTAGAGCCCGACAGAGCCCGACAGAGCCCGACAGAGCCCGACAGAGCCCGACAGAGCCCGACAGAGCCCGACAGGGCCCAGTAGAGCCCAGTAGAGCCCGACAGAGCCCAGTAGAGCCCGACAGAGCCCAGTAGAGCCCGACAGAGCCCGACAGGGCCCGACAGAGCCCGACAGGGCCCGACAGAGCCCGACAGAGCCCGACAGAGCCCGACAGGGCCCGACAGAGCCCGACAGAGCCCGACAGGGCCCAGTAGAGCCCAGTAGAGCCCGACAGAGCCCGACAGAGCCCGACAGGGCCCAGTTTAGCCCAGTAGAGCCCGACAGAGCCCGACAGAGCCCGACAGGGCCCAGGAGAGCCGGACAGAGCCCGACAGAGCCCGACAGGGCCCGACAGGGCCCGACAGAGCCCGACAGGGCCCGACAGGGCCCAGTTTAGCCCAGTAGAGCCCGACAGAGCCCGACAGAGCCCGACAGGGCCCAGGAGAGCCGGACAGAGCCCGACAGAGCCCGACAGGGCCCGACAGGGCCCGACAGGGCCCGACAGAGCCCGACAGAGCCCGACAGGGCCCGACAGAGCCCGACAGGGCCCAGAAGAGCCCGACAGAGCCCGACAGGGCCCGACAGGGCCCGACAGGGCCCAGTAGAGCCCGACAGAGCCCGACAGGGCCCGACAGGGCCCGACAAGGCACGACTGGGCCCGACAGGGCCCGACAGGGCCCGACAGGGCCCGACAGAGCCCGACAGAGCCCAGTAGAGCCCGACAGAGCCCGACAGAGCCCGACAGAGCCCGACAGAGCCCGACAGGGCCCAGTGGAGCCCAGTAGAGCCCGACAGAGCCCGACAGGGCCCGACAGGGCCCGACAGGGCCCGACAGGGCCCGACAGAGCCCGACAGAGCCCGACAGAGCCCGACAGGGCCCGACAGAGCCCGACAGAGCCCGACAGGGCCCAGTAGAGCCCGACAGAGCCCGACAGAGCCCGACAGAGCCCAGTAGAGCCCGACAGAGCCCGACAGAGCCCGACAGAGCCCGACAGGGCCCGACAGGGCCCGACAGGGCCCAGTAGAACCCGACAGAGCCCGACAGAGCCCGACAGAGCCCGACAGAGCCCGACAGAGCCCGACAGAGCCCAGTAGAGCCCAGTAGAGCCCGACAGAGCCCGACAGAGCCCGACAGAGCCCGACAGAGCCCGACAGAGCCCGACAGAGCCCGACAGGGCCCGACAGGGCCCAGTAGAGCCCGACAGAGCCCGACAGAGCCCGACAGAGCCCGACAGAGCCCGACAGAGCCCGACAGAGCCCAGTAGAGCCCGACAGAGCCCGACAGAGCCCGACAGGGCCCGACAGGGCCCGACAGGGCCCAGTAGAACCCGACAGAGCCCGACAGAGCCCGACAGAGCCCGACAGAGCCCAGTAGAGCCCGACAGAGCCTGACAGAGCCCGACAGAGCCCGACAGGGCCCGACAGGGCCCGACAGGGCCCGACAGGGCCCGACAGAGCCCGACAGGGCCCGACAGGGCCCGACAGAGCCCGACAGGGCCCAGTAGAGCCCGACAGAGCCCGACAGAGCCCGACAGAGCCCGACAGAGCCCGACAGAGCCCGACAGGGCCCGACAGAGCCCGACAGGGCCCGATAGGGCCCGACAGGGCCCGACAGAGCCCGACAGGGCCCAGTAGAGCCCGACAGAGCCCGACAGGGCCCGACAGAGCCCGACAGAGCCCGACAGGGCCCAGTAGAGCCCGACAGAGCCCGACAGAGCCCGACAGGGCCCGACAGGGCCCGACAGAGCCCGACAGGGCCCGACAGAGACCAGTAGAGCCCGACAGAGCCCGACAGAGCCCGACAGAGCCCGACAGAGCCCGACAGGGCCCGACAGGGCCCGACAGGGCCCAGTAGAGCCCGACAGAGCCCGCCAGAGCCCAGTAGAGCCCGACAGAGCCCGACAGAGCCCGACAGGGCCCGACAGGGCCCGACAGGGCCCGACAGGGCCCGACAGGGCCCGACAGAGCCTGACAGAGCCCGACAGAGCCCGACAGGGCCCGACAGAGCCCGACAGAGCCCGACAGAGCCCGACAGAGCCCAGTAGAGCCCGACAGAGCCCAGTAGAGCCCGACAGAGCCCAGTAGAGCCCGACAGAGCCCGACAGGGCCCGACAGGGCCCGACAGAGCCCGACAGGGCCCGACAGGGCCCGACAGAGCCCAGTAGAGCCCGACAGAGCCCGACAGAGCCCGACAGAGCCCGACAGAGCCCGACAGGGCCCGACAGGGCCCGACAGGGCCCAGTAGAGCCCGACAGAGCCCAGTAGAGCCCGACAGAGCCCGACAGAGCCCGACAGAGCCCGACAGGGCCCGACAGGGCCCGACAGGGCCCGACAGAGCCCAGTAGAGCCCGACAGAGCCCGACAGAGCCCAGTAGAGCCCAGTAGAGCCCGACAGGGCCCGACAGGGCCCAGTAGAGCCCGACAGAGCCCGACAGAGCCTGACAGAGCCCGACAGGGCCCAGTAGAGCCCGACAGAGCCCGACAGAGCCCGACAGAGCCCGACAGGGCCCGACAGGGCCCGACAGGGCCCAGTAGAGCCCGATAGAGCCCGACAGAGCCCGACAGGGCCCGACAGGGCCCGACAGGGCCCGACAGAGCCCGACAGGGCCCGACAGAGCCCGACAGAGCCCGACAGAGCCCGACAGGGCCCGACAGAGCCCGACAGGGCCCGACAGGGCCCGACAAAGCCCGACAGGGCCCGACAGAGCCCGACAGAGCCCAGTAGAGCCCGACAGAGCCCAGTAGAGCCCAGTAGAGCCCGACAGAGCCCGACAGAGCCCGACAGAGCCCAGTACAGCCCGACAGGGCCCGACAGGGCCCAGTAGAGCCCGACAGGGCCCGACAGGGCCCAGTAGAGCCCGACAGGGCCCGACAGGGCCCAGTAGAGCCCGACAGGGCCCGACAGAGCCCGACAGGGCTCGACACGGCCCAGTAGAGCCCGACAGAGCCCGACAGAGCCCGACAGAGCCCGACAGGGCCCGACAGGGCCCAGTAGAGCCCGACAGAGCCCGACAGAGCCCGACAGGGACCGACAGAGCCCGACAGGGAACAGTAGAGACAAGTAGAGCCCGACAGAGCCCGACAGAGCCCGACAGGGCCCGACAGGGCCCGACAGGGCCCGACAGGGCCCGACAGAGCCCAGTAGAGTCCAGTAGAGCCCGACAGAGCCCGACAGAGCCCGACAGGGCCCGACAGGGCCCGACAGAGCCCAGTAGAGCCCAGTAGAGCCCGACAGAGCCTGACAGAGCCCGACAGAGCCCGACAGAGCCCAGTAGAGCCCAGTAGAGCCCGACAGAGCCCGACTAGGCCCGACAGGGCCCGACAGGGCCCAGTTTAGCCCAGTAGAGCCCGACAGAGCCCGACAGAGCCCGACAGGGCCCAGGAGATCCGGACAGAGCCCGACAGAGCCCGACAGGGCCCGACAGGGCCCGACAGGGCCCAGTAGAGCCCGACAGAGCCCGACAGAGCCCGACAGAGCCCGACAGGGCCCGACATAGCCCGACAGGGCCCGACAGGGCCCGACAGGGCCCAGAAGAGCCCGACAGAGCCCGACAGGGCCCGACAGGGCCCGACAGGGCCCAGTAGAGCCCGACAGAGCCCGATAGGGCCCGACAAGGCACGACTGGGCCCGACAGGGCCCGACAGGGCCCGACAGGGCCCGACAGGGCCCGACAGAGCCCGACAGAGCCCAGTAGAGCCCGACAGAGCCCGACAGAGCCCGACAGAGCCCGACAGAGCCCGACAGAGCCCGACAGGGCCCAGTAGAGCCCAGTAGAGCCCGACAGAGCCCAGTAGAGCCCGACAGAGCCCAGTAGAGCCCGACAGAGCCCGACAGGGCCCGACAGAGCCCGACAGAGCCCGACAGAGCCGGACAGAGCCCGACAGGGCCCGACAGAGCCCGACAGGGCCCAGTAGAGCCCGACAGAGCCCAACAGAGCCCGACAGAGCCCGACAGAGCCCAGTAGAGCCCGACAGAGCCCGACAGAGCCCGACAGGGCCCGACAGGGCCCGACAGGGCCCAGTAGAACCCGACAGAGCCCGACAGAGCCCGACAGAGCCCGACAGAGCCCGACAGAGCCCGACAGAGCCCGACAGGGCCCAGTAGAGCCCGACAGAGCCCGACAGAGCCCGACAGGGCCCGACAGGGCCCGACAGAGCCCGACAGGGCCCAGTAGAGCCCGACAGAGCCCGACAGGGCCCGACAGAGCCCGACAGGGCCCAGTAGAGCCCGACAGAGCCCGACAGAGCCCGACAGGGCCCGACAGGGCCCGACAGGGCCCGACAGGGCCCGACAGAGACCAGTAGAGCCCGACAGAGCCCGACAGGGCCCGACAGAGCCCGACAGAGCCCGACAGGGCCCGACAGGGCCCGACAGGGCCCGACAGGGCCCGACAGAGCCCAGTAGAGCCCGACAGAGCCCGACAGAGCCCAACAGAGCCCGACAGAGCCCAGTAGAGCCCGACAGAGCCCGACAGGGCCCGACAGAGCCCGACAGAGCCCGACAGAGCCCGACAGGGCCCAGTAGAACCCGACAGAGCCCGACAGAGCCCGACAGAGCCCGACAGAGCCCGACAGAGCCCGACAGGGCCCAGTAGAGCCCGACAGAGCCCGACAGACCCCGACAGAGCCCGACAGAGCCCAGTGGAGCCCAGTAGAGCCCGACAGAGCCCGACAGAGCCCGACAGAGCCCGACAGAGCCCGACAGAGCCCGACAGGGCCCAGTAGAGCCCGACAGAGCCCGACAGAGCCCGACAGGGCCCGACAGGGCCCGACAGGGCCCGACAGGGCCCAGTAGAACCCGACAGAGCCCGACAGAGCCCGACAGAGCCCGACAGAGCCCGACAGAGCCCGACAGAGCCCGACAGGGCCCGACAGGGCCCGACAGAGCCCGACAGAGCCCGACAGGGCCCGACAGGGCCCGACAGAGCCCGACAGAGCCCGACAGGGCCCGACAGGGCCCAGTAGAGCCCGACAGAGCCCGACAGAGCCCGACAGAGCCCAGTAGAGCCCGACAGAGCCCGACAGAGCCCGACAGAGCCCGACAGGGCCCAGTAGAGCCCGACAGAGCCCGACAGAGCCCGACAGGGCCCGACAGAGCCCGACAGAGCCCGACAGGGCCCAGTAGAGCCCGACAGAGCCCGACAGGGCCCGACAGAGCCCGACAGAGCCCGACAGAGCCCGACAGGGCCCAGTAGAGCCCGACAGAGCCCGACAGAGCCCGACAGGGCCCGACAGAGCCCGACAGAGCCCGACAGGGCCCGACAGGGCCCGACAGGGCCCGACAGGGCCCAGTAGAGCCCGACAGAGCCCGACAGAGCCCGACAGAGCCCGACAGGGCCCGACAGAGCCCGACAGGGCCCGACAGGGCCCGACAGAGCCCGACAGGGCCCGACAGGGCCCGACAGGGCCCGACAGGGCCCGACAGAGCCCAGTAGAGCCCGACAGAGCCCAGTAGAGCCCGACAGGGCCCGACAGGGCCCAGTAGAGCCCGACAGAGCCCGACAGAGCCCAGTAGAGCCCGACAGAGCCCGACAGAGCCCGACAGAGCCCGACAGGGCCCGACAGGGCCCGACAGGGCCCGACAGGGCCCGACAGAGCCCGACAGGGCCCGACAGGGCCCGACAGGGCCCAGTAGAGCCCGACAGAGCCCGACAGAGCCCAGTAGAGCCCAGTAGAGCCCGACAGGGCCCGACAGGGCCCGACAGGGCCCAGTAGAGCCCGACAGAGCCCGACAGAGCCTGACAGAGCCCGACAGGGCCCGACAGGGCCCGACAGAGCCCGACAGGGCCCAGTAGAGCCCGACAGAGCCCGACAGAGCCCGACAGAGCCCGACAGAGCCCGACAGGGCCCAGTAGAGCCCGATAGAGCCCGACAGAGCCCGACAGGGCCCGACAGGGCCCGACAGAGCCCGATAGAGCCCGACAGAGCCCGACAGGGCCCGACAGGGCCCGACAGAGCCCGACAGGGCCCGACAGGGCCCGACAGGGCCCGACAGGGCCCGACAGAGCCCGACAGGGCCCGACAGGGCCCGACAGGGCCCGACAAAGCCCGACAGAGCCCGACAGAGCCCGACAGAGCCCAGTAGAGCCCGACAGAGCCCAGTAGAGCCCAGTAGAGCCCGACAGAGCCCAGTAGAGCCCGACAGGGCCCGACAGGGCCCAGTAGAGCCCGACAGGGCCCGACAGGGCCCAGTAGAGCCCGACAGGGCCCGACAGAGCCCGACAGGGCTCGACACGGCCCAGTAGAGCCCGACAGAGCCCGACAGAGCCCGACAGAGCCCGACAGGGCCCAGTAGAGCCCGACAGAGCCCGACAGAGCCCGACAGAGCCCGACAGGGACCGACAGAGCCCGACAGGGAACAGTAGAGACAAGTAGAGCCCGACAGAGCCCGACAGAGCCCGACAGGGCCCGACAGGGCCCGACAGAGCCCGACAGAGCCCGACAGAGCCCGACAGAGCCCGACAGAGCCCGACAGAGCCCAGTAGAGCCCAGTAGAGCCCGACAGAGCCCGATAGAGCCCGACAGGGCCCGACAGGGCCCGACAGAGCCCGACAGAGCCCAGTAGAGCCCAGTAGAGCCCGACAGAGCCCGACAGAGCCCGACAGAGCCCAGTAGAGCCCAGTAGAGCCCGACAGAGCCCGACAGGGCCCGACAGGGCCCAGTTTAGCCCAGTAGAGCCCGACAGAGCCCGACAGAGCCCGACAGGGCCCAGGAGAGCCGGACAGAGCCCGACAGAGCCCGACAGGGCCCGACAGGGCCCGACAGGGCCCAGTAGAGCCCGACAGGGCCCGACAGAGCCCGACAGAGCCCGACAGGGCCCGACAGAGCCCGACAGGGCCCAGAAGAGCCCGACAGAGCCCGACAGGGCCCGACAGGGCCCGACAGGGCCCAGTAGAGCCCGACAGAGCCCGACAGGGCCCGACAGGGCCCGACAAGGCACGACTGGGCCCGACAGGGCCCGACAGGGCCCGACAGAGCCCAGTAGAGCCCGACAGAGCCCGACAGAGCCCGACAGAGCCCGACAGAGCCCAGTAGAGCCCAGTAGAGCCCGACAGAGCCCAGTAGAGCCCGACAGAGCCCGACAGGGCCCGACAGAGCCCGACAGGGCCCGACAGAGCCCGACAGAGCCCGACAGAGCCCGACAGGGCCCGACAGAGCCCGACAGAGCCCGACAGGGCCCAGTAGAGCCCGACAGAGCCCAACAGAGCCCGACAGAGCCCGACAGAGCCCAGTAGAGCCCGACAGAGCCCGACAGAGCCCGACAGGGCCCGACAGGGCCCGACAGGGCCCAGTAGAACCCGACAGAGCCCGACAGAGCCCGACAGAGCCCGACAGAGCCCGACAGAGCCCGACAGAGCCCGACAGAGCCCAGTAGAGCCCGACAGAGCCCGACAGAGCCCAGTAGAGCCCAGTAGAGCCCGACAGAGCCCGACAGAGTCCGACAGAGCCCGACAGAGCCCGACAGAGCCCGACAGAGCCCGACAGAGCCCGACAGGGCCCAGTAGAGCCCGACAGAGCCCGACAGAGCCCGACAGAGCCCGACAGAGCCCGACAGGGCCCGACAGGGCCCGACAGGGCCCGACAGGGCCCAGTAGAACCCGACAGAGCCCGACAGAGCCCGACAGAGCCCGACAGAGCCCGACAGAGCCCAGTAGAGCCCGACAGAGCCTGTTAGAGCCCGACAGAGCCCGACAGGGCCCGACAGGGCCCGACAGAGCCCGACAGGGCCCGACAGGGCCCAGTAGAGCCCGACAGAGCCCGACAGAGCCCGACAGAGCCCAGTAGAGCCCGACAGAGCCCGACAGAGCCCGACAGAGACCGACAGGGCCCGACAGAGCCCGACAGAGCCCGACAGGGCCCGACAGGGCCCGACAGGGCCCGACAGAGCCCGACAGAGCCCGACAGGGCCCGACAGAGCCCGACAGGGCCCAGTAGAGCCCGACAGAGCCCGACAGAGCCCGACAGGGCCCGACAGAGCCCGACAGGGCCCGACAGAGCCCGACAGAGACCAGTAGAGCCCGACAGAGCCCGACAGAGCCCGACAGAGCCCGACAGGGCCCGACAGGGCCCGACAGGGCCCAGTAGAGCCCGACAGAGCCCGCCAGAGCCCAGTAGAGCCCGACAGAGCCCGACAGAGCCCGACAGGGCCCGACAGAGCCCGACAGGGCCCGACAGAGCCCGACAGAGCCCGACAGGGCACGACAGGGCCCGACAGGGCCCGACAGGGCCCGACAGAGCCCGACAGAGCCCGACAGAGCCCAGTAGAGCCCAGTAGAGCCCGACAGAGCCCAGTAGAGCCCGACAGAGCCCAGTAGAGCCCGACAGAGCCCGACAGGGCCCGACAGGGCCCGACAGAGCCCGACAGGGCCCGACAGGGCCCGACAGGGCCCAGTAGAGCCCGACAGAGCCCGACAGAGCCCGACAGGGCCCGACAGGGCCCGACAGGGCCCAGTAGAGCCCGACAGAGCCCAGTAGAGCCCGACAGAGCCCGACAGAGCCCGACAGAGCCCGACAGGGCCCGACAGAGCCCGACAGGGCCCGACAGAGCCCAGTAGAGCCCGACAGAGCCCGACAGAGCCCGACAGAGCCCAGTAGAGCCCAGTAGAGCCCGACAGAGCCCAGTAGAGCCCGACAGAGCCTGACAGAGCCCGACAGAGCCCGACAGAGCCCGACAGAGCCCGACAGGGCCCGACAGGGCCCAGTAGAGCCCGACAGAGCCCGACAGAGCCCGACAGAGCCCAGTAGAGCCCGACAGAGCCCGACAGAGCCCGACAGAGCCCGACAGGGCCCGACAGGGCCCGACAGGGCCCAGTAGAGCCCGACAGGGCCCGACAGAGCCCGACAGAGCCCGACAGAGCCCGACAGAGCCCGACAGGGCCCAGTAGAGCCCGACAGGGCCCAGTAGAGCCCGACAGAGCCCGACAGGGCACGACAGAGCCCGACAGAGGCCGACAGAGGCCGACAGAGGCCGACAGAGGCCGACAGGGCCCAGTAGAGCCCGACAGAGCCCGACAGAGCCCGACAGAGCCCGTCAGGGCCCGACAGAGCCCGACAGGGCCCGACAGGGCCCAGTAGATCCCGACAGAGCCCGACAGAGCCCGACAGAGCCCGACAGAGCCCGACAGGGCCCGACAGGGCCCGACAGGGCCCGACAGAGCCCAGTAGAGCCCGACAGAGCCCGACAGAGCCCGACAGAGCCCGACAGAGCCCGACAGGGCCCGACAGGGCCCGACAGGGCCCAGTAGAGCCCGACAGAGCCCGACAGAGCCCGACAGAGCCCAGTAGAGCCCGACAGAGCCCGACAGAGCCCAATAGAGCCCAATAGAGCCCGACAGAGCCCAGTAGAGCCCGACAGAGCCCTGAGGAGGAATGGGGAGCCCTGAGGAACCAAGACACGTTCTGGGGAGCCCTGGGGAGGAATGGGGAGACCTGCGGAACCAAGACATGTTTTGGGAAACCCTGGGGAGGAATGGGGAGACCTCGGGAACCAAGACACGTTTTGGGGAGCCCTGGGGAGGAATGGGGAGCCCCGAGAAACAAAGGCACGTTTTGGGGAGCCCTGGGGAGGAATGGGGAGACCTGCGGAACCAAGACACGTTTTGGGGAGCCCTGGGGAGGAATGGGGAGCTCTGGGGAACCAAGACACATTTTGGGGAGCTCTGGGGAGGAATTGGGAGCTCTGGGGAACCAAGACACATTTTGGGGAGCCCTGGGGAGGAATGGGGAGCCCCGAGAAACAAAGGTACATTTTGGGGAGCCCTGGGGAGGAATGGGGAGCTCTGGGGAACCAAGACACGTTTTGGGGAGCTCTGGGGAGGAATGGGGAGCTCTGGGGAACCAAGACACATTTTGGGGAGCTCTGGGGAGGAATGGGGAGCCTTGGGGAAACAAGACACGTTTTGGGGAGCCCTGGGGAGGAATGGGGAGCTCTGGGGAACCAAGACACGTTTTGGGGAGCCCTGGGGAGGAATGGGGAGCCCCGAAAAACAAAGGCACGTTTTGGGGAGCCCTGGGGAGGAATGGGGAGCTCTGGGGAACCAAGACACGTTTTGGGGAGCTCTGGGGAGGAATGGGGAGACCCGAGAAACAAAGGCACGTTTTGGGGAGCCCTGGGGAGGAATGGGGAGCCCTGGGGAACCAAGACACGTTTTGGGGAGCCCTGGGGAGGAATGGGGAGACCTGCGGAACCAAGACACGTTCTGGGGAGCCCTGCGGAACCAAGACACGTTCTGGGGAGCCCTGGGGAGGAATGGGGAGCTCTGGGGAACCAAGACACATTTTGGGGAGCTCTGGGGAGGAATTGGGAGCTCTGGGGAACCAAGACACGTTTTGGGGAGCCCTGGGGAGGAATGAGGAGCCCTGGAGAACCAAGACACGTTTTGGGGAGCCATGGGGAGGAATGGGGAGCCCTGAGGAACCAAGACACGTTTTGGGGAGCCCTGGGGAGGAATGGGGAGCCCTGAGGAACCAAGACACGTTCTGGGGAGCCCTGGGGAGGAATGGGGAGACCTGCGGAACCAAGACACGTTTTCAGGAGCTCTGGGGAGGAATGGGGAGCCCCGAAAAACAAAGGCACGTTTTGGGGAGCCCTGGGGAGGAATGGGGAGCTCTGGGGAACCAAGACACGTTTTGGGGAGCCCTGGGGAGGAATGGGGAGCCTTGGGGAACGAAGACACGTTTTGGGGAGCCCTGGGGAGGAATGGGGAGCCCTGGGGAACCAAGACACGTTTTGGGGAGCCCTGGGGAGGAATGGGGAGCTCTGGGGAACCAAGACACATTTTGGGGAGCTCTGGGGAGGAATGGGGAGCCCCGAGAAACAAAGGCACGTTTTGGGGAGCCCTGGGGAGGAATGGGGAGCTCTGGGGAACCAAGACACGTTTTGGGGAGCCCTGGGGAGGAATGGGGAGCCCTGGGGAACCAAGACACGTTCTGGGGAGCCCTGGGGAGGAATGGGGAGCTCTGGGGAACCAAGACACATTCTGGGGAGCTCTGGGGAGGAATGGGGAGCCCCGAGAAACAAAGGCACGTTTTGGGGAGCCCTGGGGAGGAATGGGGAGCTCTGGGGAACCAAGACACGTTTTGGGGAGCCCTGGGGAGGAATGGGGAGCTCTGGGGAACCAAGACATGTTTTGGGGAGCCCTGGGGAGGAATGGGGAGCCCCGAGAAACAAAGGCACGTTTTGGGGAGCCCTGGGGAGGAATGGGGAGCTCTGGGGAACCAAGACACGTTTTGGGGAGCCCTGGGGAGGAATGGTGAGCCCTGGGGAACCAAGACACGTTCTGGGGAGCCCTGGGGAGGAATGGGGAGCTCTGGGGAACCAAGACACGTTTTGGGTAGCCCTGGGGAAGAATGGGGAGGTCTGCGGAACCAAGACACGTTTTGGGGAGCCCTGGGGAGCAATGGAGAGCTCTGGGGAACCAAGACACGTTTTGGGGAGCCCTGGGGAGGAATGGGGAGCTCTGGGGAACCAAGACACGTTTTGGGGAGCTCTGGGGAGGAATGGGGAGCCCCGAGAAACAAAGGCACGTTTTGGGGAGCCCTGGGGAGGAATGGGGAGCTCTGGGGAACCAAGACACGTTTTGGGGAGCCCTGGGGAGGAATGGTGAGCCCTGGGGAACCAAGACACGTTCTGGGGAGCCCTGGGGAGGAATGGGGAGCTCTGGGGAACCAAGACACGTTCTGGGGAGCCCTGGGGAGGAATGGGGAGCTCTGGGGAACCAAGACACGTTTTGGGGAGCTCTGGGGAGGAATGGGGAGCCCCGAAAAACAAAGGCACGTTTTGGGGAGCCCTGGGGAGGAATGGGGAGCTCTGGGGAACCAAGACACGTTTTGGGGAGCCCTGGGGAGGAATGGGGAGCCCTGGGGAAACAAGACACGTTTTGGGGAGCCCTGGGGAGGAATGGGGAGCTCTGGGGAACCAAGACACGTTTTGGGGAGCCCTGGGGAGGAATGGGAGCCCTGGGGAATCAAGACACGTTTTGGGGAGCCCTGGGGAGGAATGGGGAGCCTTGGGGAAGCAAGACACATTTTGCGGAGCTCTGGGGAGGAATGGGGAGCCCCGAGAAACAAAGGCACGTTTTGGGGAGACCTGGGGAGGAATGGGGAGCTCTGGGGAACCAAGACACGTTTTGGGGAGCCCTGGGGAGGAATGGGGAGACCTGCGGAACCAAGACACGTTTTGGGGAGCCCTGGGGAGGAATGGGGAGCTCTGGGGAACCAAGACATGTTTTGGGGAGATCTGGGGAGGAATGGGGAGCCCCGAGAAACAAAGGTACGTTTTGGGGAGCCCTGGGGAGGAATGGGGAGACCTGCGGAACCAAGACACGTTTTGGGGAGCCCTGGGGAGGAATGGGGAGCCCTGGGGAACCAAGAAACGTTTTGGGGAGCCCTGGGGAGGAATGGGGAGACCTGCGGAACCAAGACACGTTTTTGGGAGCCCTGGGGAGGAATGGGGAGCCTTGGGGAACCAAGACACGTTTTGGGGAGCCCTGGGGAGGAATGGGGAGCTCTGGGGAACCAAGACACGTTTTGGGGAGCTCTGGGGAGGAATGGGGAGCCCCGAGAAACAAAGGCACGTTTTGGGGAGCCCTGGGGAGGAATGGGGAGCCTTGGGCAACCAAGACACGTTTTGGGGAGCCCTGGGGAGGAATGGGGAGCCCCGAGAATCAAAGACACGTTGTGGGGAGCCCTGGGGAGTAATAGGGAACCCCGAGAATGTGAGACACGTTTTGGGGAGCCCTGAGGAACCAAGACACGTTCTGGGGAGCCCTGGGGAGGAATGGGGAGACCTGCGGAACCAAGACACGTTTTGGGGAGCCCTGGGGAGGAATGGGGAGCTCTGGGGAACCAAGACACATTTTGGGGAGCTCTAGGGAAGAATGGGGAGCCTTGAGAAACAAAGACACGTTTTGGGGAGCCCTGGGGAGGAATGGGGAGCTCTGGGGAACCAAGACACGTTTTGGGGAGCCCTGGGGAGGAATGGGGAGCCCTGGAGAACCAAGACACGTTTTGGGGAGCCATGGGGAGGAATGGGGAGCCCTGAGGAACCAAGACACGTTTTGGGGAGCCCTGGGGAGGAATGGGGAGCCCTGGGGAACCAAGACACGTTTTGGGGAGCCCTGGGGAGGAATGGGGAGCTCTGGGGAACCAAGACACGTTTTGGGGAGCCCTGGGGAGGAATGGGGAGCCCTGAGGAACCAAGACACGTTCTGGGGAGCCCTGGGGAGGAATGGGGATACCTGCGGAACCAAGACACGTTTTGGGGAGCTCTGGGGAGGAATGGGGAGCCCCGAAAAACAAAGGCACGTTTTGGGGAGCCCTGGGGAGGAATGGGGAGCTCTGGGGAACCAAGACACGTTTTGGGGAGCTCTGGGGAGGAATGGGGAGCCCTGAGAAACAAAGGCACGTTTTGGGGAGCCCTGGGGAGGAATGGGGAGCTCTGGGGAACCAAGACACGTTTTGGGGATCCCTGGGGAGTAATGGGGAGCCTTGGGGAACGAAGACACGTTTTGGGGAGCCCTGGGGAGGAATGGGGAGCCCCGAGAAACAAAGACACGTTTTGGGGAGCCCTGGGGAGCAATGGGGAACCCCGAGGAAGGAAGAGACGTTTTGGGGAGCCCTGAGGAACCAAGACAATTTCTGGGGAGCCCTGGGGAGGAATGGGGAGACCTGCGGAACCAAGACACGTTTTGGGGAGCCCTGGGGAGGAATGGGGAGCCTTGGGGAACCAAGACACCTTTTGGGGAGCCCTGGGGAGGAATGGGGAGCTCTGGGGAACCAAGACACATTTTGGGGAGCTCTGGGGAGGAATGGGGAGCCCCGAGAAACAAAGGCACGTTTTGGGGAGCCCTGGGGAGGAATGGGGAGCTCTGGGGAACCAAGACACGTTTTGGGGAGCCCTGGGGAGGAATGGGGAGCCCTGGGGAACCAAGACACGTTCTGGGGAGCCCTGGGGAGGAATGGGGAGCTCTGGGGAACCAAGACACATTCTGGGGAGCTCTGGGGAGGAATGGGGAGCCCAGAGAAACAAAGGCACGTTTTGGGGAGCCCTGGGGAGGAATGGGGAGACCTGCGGAACCAAGACATGTTTTGGGGAGCCCTGGGGAGGAATGAGGAGCCCTGGGGAACCAAGACACGTTTTGGGGAGCTCTGGGGAGGAATGGGGAGCCCCGAAAAACAAAGGCACGTTTTGGGGAGCCCTGGGGAGGAATGGGGAGCTCTGGGTAACCAAGACACGTTTTGGGGAGCTCTGGGGAGGAATGGGGAGCCCCGAGAAACAAAGGCACGTTTTGGGGAGCCCTGGGGAGGAATGGGGAGCCTTGGACAACCAAGACACGTTTTGGGGAGCCCTGGGGAGGAATGGGGAGCTCTGGGGAACCAAGACACGTTTTGGGGAGCCCTGGGGAGGAATGGGGAACCCCGAGGAAGGAAGACACGTTTTGGGGAGCCCTGGGGAGGAATGGGGAGCCTTCGAGAACCAAGACACGTTTTGGGGAGCCCTGGGGAGGAATGGGGAGCTCTGGGGAACCAAGACACGTTTTGGGGAGCCCTGGGGAGCAATGGGGAACCCCGAGGAAGGAAGACACGTTTTGGGGAGCCCTGAGGAACCAGGACACGTTCTGGGGAGACCTGGGGAACCAAGACACGTTTTGGGGAGCCCTGGGGAGGAATGGGGAGCTCTGGGGAACCAAGACACGTTTTGGGGAGCCCTGGGGAGGAATGGGGAACCCCGAGGAAGGAAGACACGTTTTGGGGAGCCCTGGGGAGGAATGGGGAGCCTTGGAGAACCAAGACACGTTTTGGGGAGCCCTGGGGAGGAATGGGGAGCTCTGGGGAACCAAGACACGTTTTGGGGAGCCCTGGGGAGCAATGGGGAACCCCGAGGAAGGAAGACACGTTTTGGGGAGCCCTGAGGAACCAGGACACGTTCTGGGGAGCCCTGGGGAGGAATGGGGAGCTCTGGGGAACCAAGACACGTTTTGGGGAGCCCTGGGGAGGAATGGGGAGCCTTGGGGAACCAAGACACGTTTTGGGGAGCCCTGGGGAGGAATGGGGAGCCCTGGGGAACCAAGACACATTTTGGGGAGCTCTGGGGAGGAATGGGGAGCCCCGAGAAACAAAGGCACGTTTTGGGGAGCCCTGGGGAGGAATGGGGAGCTCTGGGGAACCAAGACACGTTTTGGGGAGCCCTGGGGAGGAATGGTGAGCCCTGGGGAACCAAGACACGTTCTGGGGAGCCCTGGGGAGGAATGGGGAGCTCTGGGGAACCAAGACACATTCTGGGGAGCTCTGGGGAGGAATGGGGAGCCCCGAGAAACAAAGGCACGTTTTGGGGAGCCCTGGGGAGGAATGGGGAGCTCTGGGGAACCAAGACACGTTTTCGGGAGCCCTGGGGAGGAATGGGGAGCCCTGTGGAAACAAGACACGTTTTGGGGAGCCCTGGGGAGGAATGGGGAGCTCTGGGGAACCAAGACACGTTTTGGGGAGCCCTGGGGAGGAATGGGAGCCCTGGGGAATCAAGACACGTTTTGGGGAGCCCTGGGGAGGAATGGGGAGCCTTGGGGAACCAAGACACATTTTGCGGAGCTCTGGGGAGGAATGGGGAGCCCCGAGAAACAAAGGCACGTTTTGGGGAGCCCTGGGGAGGAATAGGGAGCCTTGGGGAACCAAGACACATTTTGCGGAGCTCTGGGGAGGAATGGGGAGCCCTGGGGAACCAAGACACGTTTTGGGGAGCCCTGGGGAGGAATGGGGAGCTCTGGGGAACCAAGACACATTTTGGGGAGCTCTGGGGAGGAATGGGGAGCCCCGAGAAACAAAGGTACGTTTTGGGGAGCCCGGGGGAGGAATGGGGAGCTCTGGGGAACCAAGACACGTTTTGGGGAGCCCTGGGGAGGAATGGGGAGCCCTGGGGAACCAAGAAACGTTTTGGGGAGCCCTGGGGAGGAATGGGGAGCTCTGGGGAACCAAGACACGTTTTGGGGAGCCCTGGGGAGGAATGGGGAGCCTTGGGGAACCAAGACACGTTTTGGGGAGCCCTGGGGAGGAATGGGGAGCTCTGGGGAACCAAGACACGTTTTGGGGAGCCCTGGGGATGAATGGGGAGCCTTGGGCAACCAAGACACGTTTTGGGGAGCCCTGGGGAGGAATGGGGAGCCCCAAGAATCAAAGACACGTTGTGGGGAGCCCTGGGGAGCAGTAGGGAACCCCGAGAATGCAAGACACGTTTTGGGGAGCCCTGAGGAACAAAGGCACGTTCTGGGGAGCCCTGGGGAGGAATGGGGAGACCTGCGGAACCAAGACACATTTTGGGGAGCCCTGGGGAGGAATGGGGAGCCTTAAGGAACCAAGACACGTTCTGGGGAGCCCTGAGGAGGAATGGGGAGCCTTGGGGAACCAAGACACGTTTTGGGGAGCCATGGGGAGGCATGGGGAGCTCTGGGGAACCAATACACATTTTGGGGTGCTCTGGGGAGGAATGGGGAGACCCGAGAAACAAAGGCACGTTTTGGGTAGCCCTGGGGAAGAATGGGGAGGTCTGGGGAACCAAGACACGTTTTGGGGAGCCCTGGGGAGGAATGGGGAGCCCTGGGGAACCAAGACACGTTTTGGGGAGCCCTGGGGAGGAATGGGGAGCTCTGGGGAACCAAGACACGTTTTGGGGAGCCCTGGGGAGGAATGGGGAGCCCTGGGGAACCAAGACACGTTTTGGGGAGCCCTGGGGAGGAATGGGGAGCTCTGGGGAACCAAGACACGTTTTGGGGAGCCCTGGGGAGGAATGGGGAGCTCTGGGGAACCAAGACACGTTTTGGGGAGCCCTGGGGAGGAATGGGGAGCCCTGGGGAACCAAGACACGTTTTGGGGAGCCTTGGGGAGGAATGGGGAGCCCTGGGGAACCAAGACACGTTTTGGGGAGCCCTGGGGACGAATGGGGAGCTCTGGGGAACCAAGACACGTTTTGGGGAGCTCTGGGGAGGAATGGGGAGCCCCGAGAAACAAAGGCACGTTTTGGGGAGCCCTGGGGAGGAATGGGGAGCTCTGGGGAACCAAGACACGTTTTGGGGAGCCCTGGGGAGGAATGGGGAGCCTTGGGGAACCAAGACACGTTTTGGGGAGCCCTGGGGAGGAATGGGGAGCCCCGAGAAACAAAGACACGTTTTGGGGAGCCCTGGGGAGCAATAGGGAACCGCGAGAAAGCAAGACACGTTTTGGGGAGCCCTGAGGAACCAAGACAGGTTCTGGGGAGCCCTGGGGAGGAATGGGGAGTTCTGGGGAACCAAGACACGTTTTGGGGAGCCCTGGGGAGGAATGGGGAGCCTTGGGGAACAAAGACACGTTTTGGGGAGCCCTGGGGAGGAATGGGGAGCTCTGGGGAACCATGACACCTTTTGGGGAGCCCTGGGGAGGAATGGGGAGCCCTGGGGAACCAAGACACGTTTTGGGGAGCCCTGGGGAGGAATGGGGAGCCCTGGGGAACCAAGACACGTTTTGGGGAGCCCTGGGGAGGAATGGGGAGCTCTGGGGAACCAAGACACGTTTTGGGGAGCCCTGGGGAGGAATGGGGAGCTCTGGGGAACCAAGACACGTTTTGGGGAGCCCTGGGGAGGAATGGGGAGCCCTGGGGAACCAAGACACGTTTTGGGGAGCCCTGGGGAGGAATGGGGAGCTCTGGGGAACCAAGACACGTTTTGGGGAGCCCTGGGGAGGAATGGGGAGCCCTGGGGAACCAAGACACGTTTTGGGGAGCCCTGGGGAGGAATGGGGAGCCCTGGGGAACCAAGACACGTTTTGGGGAGCCCTGGGGACGACTGGGGAGCTCTGGGGAACCAAGACACGTTTTGGGGAGCTCTGGGGAGGAATGGGGAGCCCCAATAAAAAAAGGCACGTTTTGGGGAGCCCTGGGGAGGAATGGGGAGCTCTGGGGAACCAAGACACGTTTTGGGGAGCTCTGGGGAGGAATGGGGAGCCCCGAGAAACAAAGGCACGTTTTGGGGAGCCCTGGGGAGGAATGGGGAGCTCTGGGGAACCAAGACACGTTTTGGGGAGCCCTGTGGAGGAATGGGGAGCCTTGGGGAACCAAGACACGTTTTGGGGAGCCCTGGGGAGGAATGGGGAGCTCTGGGGAACCAAGACACGTTTTGGGGAGACCTGGGGAGGAATGGGGAGCTCTGGGGAACCAAGACACGTTTTGGGGAGCCCTGGGGAGGAATGGGGAGCCCTGGGGAATCAAGACACGTTCTGGGGAGCCCTGGGTAGGAATGGGGAGCCTTGGGGAACCAAGACACGTTTTGGGGAGCCCTGGGGAGGAATGGGGAGCCCTGGGGAACCAAGACACGTTTTGGGGAGCTCTGGGGAAGAATGGGGAGCTTTGGGGAACCAAGACACGTTTTGGGGAGCTCTGGGGAGGAATGGGGAGCCCCGAAAAACAAAGGCACGTTTTGGGGAGCCCTGGGGAGCAATAGGGAACCCCGAGAATGCAAGACACGTTTTGGGGAGCCCTGAGGAACCAAGACACGTTCTGAGGAGCCCTGGGGAGGAATGGGGAGACCTGTGGAACCAAGACACATTTTGGGGAGCCCTGGGGAGGAATGGGGAGCCTTGGGGAACCAAGACACGTTTTGGGGAGCCCTGGGGACGACTGGGGAGCTCTGGGGAACCAAGACACGTTTTGGGGAGCTCTGGGGAGGAATGGGGAGCCCCAATAAAAAAAGGCACGTTTTGGGGAGCTCTGGGGAGGAATGGGGAGCCCCGAGAAACAAAGGCACGTTTTGGGGAGCCCTGGGGAGGAATGGGGAGCTCTGGGGAACCAAGACACGTTTTGGGGATCCCTGGGGAGGAATGGGGAGCCTTGGGGAACCAAGACACGTTTTGGGGAGCCCTGGGGAGGAATGGGGAGCTCTGGGGAACCAAGACACGTTTTGGGGAGACCTGGGGAGGAATGGGGAGCTCTGGGGAACCAAGACACATTTTGGGGTGCTCTGGGGAGGAATGGGGAGCCCCGAGAAACAAAGGCACGTTTTGGGGAGCCCTGGGGAGGAATGGGGAGCCCTGAGGAAGAATGGGGCGCCCTGAACATGCAAGACACGTTTTGGGGAGCCCTGAGGAACCAAGACACGTTCTGGGGAGGAATGGGGAGCTCTGGGGAACCAAGACACATTTTGGGGAGCCCTGGGGAGGAATGGGGAGCTCTGGGGAACCAAGACATGTTTTGGGGAGCTCTGGGGTGGAATGGGGAGCCCCGAGAAACAAAGGCACGTTTTGGGGAGCCCTGGGGAGGAATGGGGAGCTCTGGGGAACCAAGACACGTTTTGGGGAGCTCTGGGGAGGAATGGGGAGCCCCGAGAAACAAAGGCACGTTTTGGGGAGACCTGGGGAGGAATGGGGAGCTCGGGGGAACCAAGACACGTTTTGGGGAGCCCTGGGGAGGAATGGGGAGCTCTGGGGAACCAAGACACGTTTTGGGGAGCCCTGGGGAGTAATGGGGAGCTCTGGGGAATGAAGACACGTTTTGAGGAGCCTTGGGGAGGAATGGGGAGCCCGGAGGAACCAAGGCACGTTTTGGGGAGCCCTGGGGAACCAAGACACATTTTGCGGAGCCCTGAGGAGGAATGGGGAGCCCCGAGAAACCAAGACACGTTTTGGGGAGCCCTGGGGAGGAATGGGGAGCCTTCAGTAACCAAGACACGTTTTGGGGAACCCTGGGGAGGAATGGGGAGCTCTGGGGAACCGAGACACATTTTGGGGAGCCCTGGGGAGGAATGGGGAGACCCGAGGAACCAAGACACGTTTTGGGGAACCCTGGGGAGGAATGGGGAGACCCGAGGAACCAAGACACGTTTTGCGGAGCCCTGGGGAGGAATGGGGAGACCCGAGGAACCAAGACACGTTTTGGGGAGCCCTGGGGAGGAATGGGGAGACCCGAGGAACCAAGACACGTTTTGGGGAGCCGTGACGAACCAAGGCAAGCCCTGGGGAGAACTTTGCAGCCTCGGGGAATCAATACGAACCCTGGGGAGGACGATGGATCTCAGGGGAGCCCCAGGGAGACGAGGCGATAGCTGGGGAGGGTCCGGGGAGCCCTGCAAGATGAGGGAGATCCTGGGGAGACCTTTGGAGTCCTGGGGAGGCAAAGCAAGCCCTGCATTGCTTTTTAAAAGAGTTTCTCATAGAATCTATTTATTACCATATTAATTATCGACCCCTCCCCTTCCCCAGGTGGTTTGGTCAGGGTGGTGGGCGGGGCCTGGGCCGATTGACCCCTCCCCTTCCCCAGGGGATTGTGGGAAGGGGGTGGGCGGGGCCCGGGGTATTTGAGCTGCAGCCCCTGGGCAGAGAGCTCATTCTACTCCAGGGCTGCTTTGGTGTTGGTTCTCTGCTGCTCCTTCAGCAGTGGGCAGCTTTTTAGCTGTTTAGTCAGCATGGTCAGACGTGTTTGGAGAAGTGGAGGTGTCTGATAGAGGTAAGAGCTTCAGGAGCAGCAAAGGTTCAACAGCAGCTGTAGCAGAAAGTGTGTTTGTAACTATGTTTAATTTATTAAATCATTTTCAGGTGCCTCACTTTTTCCTAGAACTTCTGACTGCAATGAAAATGGAGCATTGTTTTTTTGTTTTTTACTGCTGTATACCAAGCTGCTGATGTAATCTCTTCTCTTAGGACTGACGCTCAGTTTATCTAGCGGGGGTTAGAGTGAGCGTCTTGTATCTGTAGATGGAGTTCTAGCACTTCTGCAGGAAGCAGCGGGGCCATAAGGCAGAGTGTCTTTCTGGCTCTGGGGTGGCTCATCGCCTGCCTGATCACCCACAGAACACGGTGTTGTCCCCAGAACCCTTGCAGCGGGCGGTGGCACCTGGTGGATCATTCAAATGTCCTTCCCAGAACTCAGCCAAGGTGAGCAGTGGCTGTTAGCCCAGTATTGGTAAATATTACCCTGGTGCTCGGTAGTGTGTGTCTGTTTTCTTTTCTTATTGCAGGGGATGAAGGGGAAACTGGCAACTGCAGGAAGATCCTTGTGAGCCCCTGTGGTGTTTTTCTACGTTCAGGATGGATCCAGTCCCTCGGCCCTCTGAAAGCTAAGTGGAGGCACGGGGGCTGGGGAGGGGCTGGGAATTGCAGGGGGGGGTTTAAAGTTCTCAGAGGGGAAAGGGCCGTCCAGGAACAGTCCCCTTTGGGTGGGTAAAGGGCGCAGGGAACCTCACAGTGCGATGCCAGCTAGGGCAGGGCAGCTCCAGCCTGTGTCTGCGTTGTTGTGTACTTCGGGAAGCCTGCCTTGCGCCGTTCAGACAATCCTGGGGTCTCGTGGTGCCCGAGGGGCACGACAGGCATCTCAGTGCCAACCCAGGGTCTGGAATGCCAGTGCCGATTGGCCTAGTGCCAATTGGGTGCCGGTTTTCCTGTATCAGCAGCCGAAAGCGTGGATGGTTCTTGCGCCTCGGACATTTCTGGTCAGTTGTTTTATGGTGGTGTTCAGGGCTGCGTGGGCAGCTCTGCTCTCTACCCATCCAGTCTCAGGGACTGGCACTTCAGGATGCTGGGAAGAAGTTCTTAGTTCTTGCGGGAGCGTTTTGCCAGTGCCGCCGTCTCGGTCGGTTGGTTTGTTTGTGCCAGTGCCGCCGTCTCGGTTGGTTGGTTTGTTTGTGCCAGTGCCGCCGTCTCGTAAGGGGCCGTGACGTTCGGCTCCTTTTTGTTTTGGGGTTGCAGTAGAGGCTTCTCGCGTCTCTTCTGCCTCCCCACAGGTTCTTTTGATCGATGCAGTCTCTGGTCTTGGAGTCATTCTCATTGTTGTGCGTTTTTGGTGCTGTTGCAGTCGTGCTGTTTGTAGCGTTCTGTGGAGCATCAGTCTTCGCATGTGCGCGTTTGGCTCGGAGCTGCTCTGCCCGCAGGCGTAGAGTCATGGGTGGGTGCACTGAGCCCTAGGAGTCCATGGTTAATCTCTTGATGTATGTAATAGTGTGGGCAAAAGTTGTACAATCATCTAGGATGGAGCAGCTGTGGGCAGAGGCAGTGGGCAGTCCCTTCACCAGTGTTTTAGGGACTCGATTAGAGCTTCTGGTGTTATTTATGAATAGAAAGCAGACCTGTGGAATGGTCAAGCTGTTGATCAGCATCTGGGTGACCTGTTGAATACCTTGGTTTCAGATGCAGAGGGAAAACTTGGCCCAAAAGAGCGACGGAAGAGGCAAGCCAAGCGCCATAAGCAGGTGGGCCGGTGTGAGGTCGCAGAGGGAAGGTGTGCAGTGTGCCTCTACGTAAGTTTGGTTGTTTCTCTATTTTATAGGTGTGAAGCGAAGAGGAAAGCAGGGTATCGGCACCGCAGCTCCTCGGGCAAGGTGAGCAAGGAGCGCAGGGCTGAAGCAGTGTCTCATTTCAGGTCTTTGTTTCTGGTGCAGGTACGAGCATCCTTTGCTTGTGTTTTACAGGTGGTAGCTGAGCCTCAACGTGGTCAACAGCGTGGCAGGTGAAGGTGACAGAGGCCAGGTGGGCGAGCAGCCAAGGTAAAGGGGCGGGACATGGGACCGTCTGCGGGCAGGCTGTGCTTCTGGGCAGTATCTGACCATGCGCCTTTGTTTTAGCAGGCGCTACAGGCAAGCTCGGAGGGGCGAAGCCGCACGCCTACCAGCAGCCAAGAAGGTGAGGAGGTGGTTGGTGGTCAGGAGCACAGTATTGCCTGGTGACTCGGTTCAGCATTTCTTTCTTGTTTTGCAGGAGCTTTGTGGACCCCTTTGGACTCAGAGGACCGTTTGCGGTGAGCAGGGGTAGGGGTGAGGAGGAGTGTGGGGCTGGGGACTTGTCCCAAGCACTAGAGCTCTTTTTCTGCTGTCTTAGGTGCCACGAGTGGTGAGGGTTTCTGCCTGCGCCCATGGCACGAGAGGCTGAATGGAACGCCTGGGAACTTCGGGGGAGGTGGGTGCTGTGGATGTCGTCGGTGTTGAGGCACATGATATTTAGTGCTGGCACTGCTTAGTGAGCGTGTGTTAACTTGTGTTGTTGCAGATGTTGAAGAGGAACCCGGCAATGCAAGAAGATCCCCATGAGCCCATGTGGTGGTTTCCTCCGTGGATGGATCCTGTCCCTCGGCCCTCTGAAAGCTAAGTGGAGGCACGGGGCCTGGGGAGGGGCTGGGAATTGCGGGGTGGGGGGGGCTAAAGGTCTCAGAGGGGAAAGGGCCGTCCAGGAACAGTCCCCTTTGGGTGGGTAAAGGGCGCAGGGAACCTTACAGTGCGATGCTAGCTCGGGCAGGGCAGCTCCAGCCTGTGTCTGCGTTGTCGTGTACTTCGGGAAGCCTGCCTTGCGCCATTCAGACGATCCTGGGGTCTCGTGGTGCCCGAGGGGCACGACAGGCATCTCAGGCGCCATCCCGGGGTCTGGAATGCCGGTGCCGATTGGCCTAGTGCCAATTGGGTGCCGCTTTTCTTGTATCAGCAGCCGAAAGTGTGGATGGTTCTTGCGCCTCGGACGTTTCTGGTCAGTTGTTTTATGGTGTAGTTCTGGGCTGCGTGGGCAGCTCTGCTCCCTACCCATCCAGTCTAAGGGACTGGCACTTCAGGATGCTGGGAAGAAGTTCTTAGGTCTTGTGGGAGCCTTTTGCCAGTGCCGCCGTCTCTGCCGTGCCACTGCCGCCACCTCGTAAGGGGCCGTGATGTTCGGCTCCTTTTTGTTTTGGGGTTGCAGTAGAGGCTCCTCGCCTCTCTTCTGCCTCCGCCCGGGTTCTTTTGATCGATGCAGTCTCTGTTGGAGTCATTTTCATTGTTGAGCGTTTTTGGTGCTGTCACAGGCGTGCTCTTTGTAGTGTTCTGTGGAACATCAGTGTGTGCGTTTGGCTCAGAGCTGCTCTGCCCGCAGGCGAAGAGTCATGGGTGGGTGGACTGAGCTCTAGGAATCCACGGTTAATCTGTTGAGATGTTAAATAGTATAGGTAAAGGTTGTACAGTCATCTGGGACTGAGTAGCTGTGGGCAGGGGAATGGACAGTCCCTCAACCAGTGTTTTAGGGACTTGATTAGAGCTTCTGGTGTTGTTTGTAAATAGAAAGCAGTCCTGTGGAATGGTCAAGCTGTTGATCAGCATCTGGGTGACTTGTCGAATAACTCAATTTCAGATGCAGAGGGACACCTTGGCCCACAAGATTGATGGAAGAGGCAAGCGGGGAGCCGTGAGCAGGTGGGCCAGTGCGAGGCCTTGGAGGGATGGTGTGCCGTGTGCCTCTACGTAAGTTTGGTTGTTTCTCTATTTTATAGGTGTGAAGCGAAGAGGAAAGCCGGGTATCGGCACCGCAGCTCCTCGGGCAAGGTGAGCAAGGAGCGCTGGGCCGAAGCAGCGTCTCATTTCAGGTTATGTGTTTCTGGTGCAGGTACGAGCATCCTTTGCTTGTGTTTTACAGCTGGTAGCTGGGCCTCAACGCGGTCAACAGCGTGGCAGGTGAAGGTGACAGAGGCCAGGTGGGCAAGCAGCCAAGATAAAGGGGCGGGAGATGGGACCGTCTGCAGGCAGGCTGTGCTTTTGGGCAGCCTCTCAGCATGCGCAATTGTTTTAGCAGGCGCTACAGGCAAGCTCGGAGGGGCGAAGCTGCACACCGACCAGCAGCCAAGAAGGTGAGGCGGTGGTTGGTGTTCAGGAGCACAGTATTGCCAGGTGACTCGGCTCAGCATTTCCTTCTTGTTTTGCAGGCGTTTTGTGGACCCTATGGCACAAGCAGCTGAATGGAATGCCTGGGAACCTAAGAGGAGGTGGGTGTTGTGGAAGGGGTCAGCGTTGACCTCACAATACTCCGTGCTGGCACTGCTTAGTGAGCGTGTGTTTACTTGTGTTGTTGCAGATGTTGAAGAGGAACCCGGCAATGCAAGAAGATCTCCGTGAGCCCATGTGGTGTTTTCCTCCGTGGATGGATCCAGTCCCTCGGCTCTCTGAAAGCTAAGTGGAGGCACGGGGCTTGGGGAGGGGCTGGGAACTGCAGAAGCGGGGGGCTAAAGGTCTCAGAGGGGGAAGTACCATCCAGGAACAGTCCCCTTTGGGTGGGTAAAGGGCGTAGGGAACCTCACAGTGCGATGCCAGCTAGGGCAGGGCAGCTCCAGCCTGTGTCTGCGTTGTCGTGTACTTCGGGAAGCCTGCCTTGCGCCGTTCAGACGATTCCGGGGTCTCGTCGTGCACGAGGGGCACGACAGGCATCTCAGGCACCATCCCGGGGTCTGGAACGCCGGTGCCGATTGGCCTAGTGTCAATTGGGTGCCGCTTTTCTTGTATCAGCAGCCGAAAGCGTGGATGGTTCTTGCGCCTCGGACGTTTCTGGTCAGTTGTGTTTTATGGTGTTGTTCAGGGCTGCGTGAGCAGCTCTGCTCTCTACCCATCCAGTCTAAGGGACTGGCACTTCTTCCCAGCATCCTGAAGTCTTTGGGTTTAGCAGGAGCTACTTACACTTGCGCCGTCTCGTAAGGAGCCGTGGTGTTCGGCTCCTTTTTGTTTTGGGGTTGCAGTAGAGGCTCCTCGCCTCACCACTGCCTCCCTGTAGTTTGTTCTGGTGCCATCTCTGTAGTTGGAGTTCTTTGCATTGTTGAATGTTTTTGGTGCTGTTGGAGTGGTGGTGTTTGTAGCGTTCTGTGCAGCGTCAGTCTGCATGTGTGCGTGTTTGTCTTGGAGCTGCTCTGCCCAGAGGCACGGAGTCCGGTGTGAGTGGACCGAGCCCCAGGCATCCATGGTTAATCTATTGACACATTCAAGTCTGTAGGCAAAATCTGTACCATCATCCAGGCTAGAGTATCCATGGGCAGGGGGAGTGGACAGTCCCTTCACTTGTGTTTTACAGTTGATAACAAAGATCATTGTTGACTAGCATGCTGTTATTTCACAGACAGTGTCTTAACTAATGTTTTTTTTCTTTGTAGGTGACCACGTTGTCATTATGAGTCTTTTTAGCTAAAGAAAATGCCTCTTAAGAGTGTATCACTTGTCATTAAAACCTTTCCTTCAAGGCAACAAAAGCAGCTATAGACTACGATCGCCACCTGTGAGATCAGGCCCGCATCGCACTTCTTTGAACAAATAGGATTCATTCAGAGAAAACACTACATTCAAGGCTGGCATGAAGTGCCTATGGACCGTAAACCGTATCTACAGCTGCACAAAGCAAAGGCCTGTCTGAGATCAGTGCAAAGGATCCACTAGGAAGTGAGAAGACTCCAGACTCAACTGTTGCTATGGGATTGAATCATGGTGTGAGGGGTGGGTAAATAGTCTGTAGGGGTATAAATACCCAGGAATTTCTACACTCGGGTGGGAACTCAGCTAAGGCGGCAGTTCGAGTCAGCCCTCCCGCCGTACCACTCTGTTCGGTTACTTGTTTTCATGGACTTTGCCTGAGAGTTTGCCTCAAGAGACAAAGGATCCGGACCGCAATCCACCAGACCCCAGGCCCCTGGAGGGGAGGTAAGGACGTCGAGGTGCAGAATGATGAAACTCTGAAATCCCAGCTAAGTGATATAAGGGGTTGAGTGAGCACATGCAATCCCTCGGCCATATATAAATATAATCCCTTAGGTGTTTCTCCTACGCTCTGTGTATTGTAGACATGAGCTGTAGATCCATCTGGGGCTAAGTTTGGATCCAGCCGCACCTAGACTCTTCTCCGAAGAAGAGTTTAGAAAGCAAGGGGCTCCATTCAGAACCTCACGACAGATACAAACTGTAGATCCAGCCAGGGGCTAAGTTTGCGTTCTGCCGCACTTAGACTCCTCTATGAGCAGGAGTTTAGTAAGCGACGAGGTTCCATCTGAACTTCGACTCGACAGGAGGGCCTCCCTTTAGCTTTCGGCATTTCCCGTCCAGGTACAGATCACTCTGAATCGAGTCTCACCTGAATATGCCCGGCATATTTTGTCAAAGCAGTAATAGTCCCCCTTGCCATCACTCTAACGTCGCACGGTATGCGATCTAAAACAGCCCTCAGCCAGCGGCGCCCCGAGTCACCCACCCGACACCAACCAATGTCGGCAGGATGGCGGGCGATGTCACCGATAACTTACTGAGGCACAGGGTGTGTTAGAGTTCCAGAATCTCGGAGGAATGAGCCTGTGGTAGTTGACACAATTGGAAAGCTGTGGCAGAACAGCTCACTATGCTCAAGAGCCTTAGGAAGGATGGAAAGGGAATTAATAGCAAACTGTTAAGTACCTGCCCACAACCCACCTGTCAGGAGAGGAAAAGCCTCAACGGAGGAAAGCAAAATCCAAGGGAGGAGATAGGCACAAAACCGGCTGCACTATTGTCATTGTCAATGAAAATCGAGCTGCTGCAGAAACCTTTACAGGAAGAAAAGAAGAAACAAAAGGTAGAGGAAAGCATGACGTAATCCTTATGCAGACTTGTAGTCCTCCTGCCATGCCACTCATTAGGAAACCAATTGCATCTGCTGAAGGATGGGACAGAAACATATGGGGTCACCCCGTGAGAGCGAACCACGGAAGGACGATTTGTCGTGTTTAGCAGAATATCTCAAACACGCAGCCGGACGCATCGTTAAAACAGAACAGTCTCGAGGACCTCCGTGTGACGCCGCCACGTGATACCGTAAGGGCGTCGCTCCCGGGGATCTCCCAGAATTGGAGAATTTATCTGGAAAATTCAGCAGAAAACCAGGTGAAATCTTAAATTTGCAAGAATGATACAGGAGAAGACCAGGCGAAATGGAAACGAAGTATTTGCCGCCGGTCTCCCTAAGCGGTAGCGATCAAATACCGCTCACCGGAAGGGAAGCAAATGGCTTTTGGGGCGCAGGAGTTCTTAAACCTAGGACTCGGCTCAGACGACGACCGCCAGTCTATCACAGGCCAAGTAGTTTATAGGTTCTGCGGAGTAGCGGCCGTGGAACAGAGCGAACCCTCAAGGATCCCCATAAGACCTAGTGAAGAGCTTCATCCGGCTGTTGGAAAAGCTGCCGGCATTAAAGCCACACATCAAGGAGCACACACTGATAATCTGACACACTTGAATCAACTTTGCAGCACCAAAGCCACCGAGAAGAGGAGCAAGGTTCGTCGGAGCGCAAAAACCGAGGGAAAGGAGCGGCACTCGTAGCGAAGCATCCTCCTTTTATTTTTTTTCTCGGCGCGAAGCCCAAGGTTTTCGAAGGGGACGGAGCGGCGACGTCACGAGGCGCGCGGTCGGGCAGTTCCAGGGGCGGCTGTGGAACAGGGGCGATCTCTGTCCAGGCGGTCGGGTGGTTAAATTACAGAGGCGTAAGCGAGGGTTGGAACGGAGTGGTTGGTGAATGAGCGGTAGTTTCAGAATGTGCCAGAACTTGAGTAGGAGCCGCTTGTTTTTATCCACAGTTTGTATGTAATGCCGACATAGTAGAAAATTTTTTTAAAGGTAGAGTAACAAAACGCTCAGCCAGGGAAAGGTTTATTTCAGCACAGCCGGTTGTTTTTATTCCCCGGTCCCAGCCACTCTGCCGGACAGCATTCATCACTGTTTGTTTGGTGGTCAGCGTCAGGCCAGGGTTTTTGCAGACAGAGTGGCGTTTGTCAACCTCAGCAGCAGCAATTCCACAAGCACCCGGGGACCCATCGCGGGGGCGGGCGACGGAGCGGCCGTGCCGGGAGCACGGTCGGGGTCGGTATGGGAGCCGATGAGCGGCGTGTTTGGACAGCGTGGAGCGAATGGGGTTTGGGGTTGAGCGTATTTGTCTTTGCAGGTTAATGTGGTAGGTAGTTTGGAATATTAAAAAGAGAGAGTAAAAAATCCCCAGCTGGCTTTTTTACCAATTTTCTCCTGGTTGGGTGTTGTGGGTGTTTCTGTTGTGTTTTCCCCAGTCTCAGCTGCTCTGCAAGGTGACGTTCGTCACCCATGTAGGGACAGAGGTAGGGCCGGGACCGGGGTTTTTGCCGGCAGGGTGAGTTTAGAGGCTCCCGAGAACAGCATCCCCAAGGGGCGACGCCCGAAGGGGGAGGCGGCACGAGGGGAAGAGCGGCAGCAGCGTGAGGGTGTGCAGGTTTTGGTACAGGAGTAGTGGTATGTTTTTAGCTGTGTGATGTGGTATGAATGTGGTTTGGGGTTGTAGGTATTTGTCCTTGCAATTTAATAGTTTCTCCTTTTTACAGGTACATTTCAAATTTAAAACAGAAAAAAAAAAAACCCCAGCCGGGGGATTTTTTTTTTTCCCTCCCCCGGCTGGGTTTTTTTTTCCCCGGTCCCGGCCGCTCTGCGAGGCGACGTTCATCGCCATCGTTGGGACGCAGGTCGTGCTCGGGCCAGGGTTTTCCCAGGCAGGGTGAATTGTAATTATTTTTTGGAGGCTCCCGGGAGCAGCGTTCCCGAGGGGCGGCAGCGCAGGGCGGAGGATGGCAGCAGCGTGGGGGTGCGGTGGTTTAGGTAGGTGAAGGAGTGGTGTGTTTTAGCTGTGTGATGTGGTTTGGGGTTGTGGGTATTTGTCCTTGCAATTAAATAGTTTTTCTTTTTCCAGTTACATTTCAAATTTAAAACTGGAAAAAGAAAACAAAAAAAAAAAAACCCAGCCGGGGGATTTTATTTTTTCCCTCCCCCGGCTGGGTTTTTTTTTCCCCGGTCCCGGCCGCTCTGCGAGGCGACGTTCATCGCCATTGTTTGGACGCAGGTAGTGCTCGGGCCGGGGTTTTTGCAGGCAGGGTCATTTTTAGAGGCCACTGGGAACAGGTTTTGGCAAAAGCTATTTTGTGTTGAGGCAATGTGAGCCCTTGCGAGGAGGTCCGTTTAATGGATAGTCCTGGGAAGACAAATCTGAAAGTTGTTGTTGAAGGGTAGGAGTAGTTTGACTAAATGGTCTGTGAGTAGGACAGGGTTGTGACAGGAGCGAGTTATCCTCTCTAATGTGATGCCGTGATAGCTGTAATAAGGATGAGGCGGTTATTTGTTATGTGATGTAAAAAAGGAGAGTTTTTGTTTGGCCTGCCGTACTTGAAGAAATGATGTAAAGGAGCTGCAGTGAAGCAGGAATTTGTTCTGTAGCGCAGTCAGGGCAATGTTGAAATAAAGAATGAGTCAAATGTCTGCTGTCATGTAAGAAATGCTGTAATAAAAATGTAGTAAAGTTGATTTAGTTCCATTCAGCCTGACGCACTGCCACAAATTATATAGAAAAGCTGTAATAAAGAGGAGATTGTTCTCTAAAGGCAACCGTGATAAGGGAAGATTGCCGGCAGAAAACAAACTGCTTTTTATTGCAGAGATGAAATAAATGCAGCTGAAGTTGTAAAACTTTTCATTTGCCAGTTGCACTAAAGTCAGAGCTGTAATGAAGCTAGTAAGGCAGACTTGCATTTTCTTGTCTGCTGTCATTTGTGGTTAGAGAGGGCTGTAGTCTGACATCAGGAGGTGGTGTGTGAGGGTCGGACTCTGCTTTGACATTTGTATGTTAGAGTTTGTCTGGCAGTGTGTTGGAGAATTCTAAAAGCACCGTCCAAGTTTGTTTGGAATTTGAGCGGTCTGTGGGTCTCAAGTGTTGGAGTTGTGCGAGACTTTAGGCAGAGTTTGCAGTTACAATAGGGTTTGTTTTGAACGGTATGCAGCATGTTGGATTAATTTTAAATTCAGTTTAAATAGAGAAATTCCAGGAGTAGAAAAGGACATGCTCCAGGGGAGTAATTAGTAAAACAAGGCGACTTTAAAATAAAACCCCTAATTACTCCCCTGGAGCATCCAAATTCCTGGTGCTGCACCGGACATATAGTTTTTACTCTTTTTCTATACAGAAAAACATGCCACACCCACTCTAAGATCCAATAGAGAGTTAAGGGTTGCAGTTAGGGTCGTTAGGGTGAGGGTTTACGGGTCAGGGTGAGGGGTTAGGGTTAGGGGGTTAGGGTTAGGGGGTTAGGGTTAGGGGGTTAGGGTTAGGGGGTTAGGGTTAGGGGGTTAGGGTTAGGGGTTAGGGTTAGGGGGTTAGGGTTAGGGGGTTAGGGTTAGGGGGTTAGGGTTAGGGGGTTAGGGTTAGGGGGTTAGGGTTAGGGTTAGGGTTAGGGTTAGGGTTAGGGTTAGGGTTAGGGTTAGGGTTAGGGTTAGGGTTAGGGTTAGGGTTAGGGTTAGGGTTAGGGTTAGGGTTAGGGTTAGGGTAGGGTTAGGGTTAGGGTTAGGGTTAGGGTTAGGGTTAGGGTTAGGGTTAGGGTTAGGGTTAGGGTTAGGGTTAGGGTTAGGGTTAGGGTTAGGGTTAGGGTTAGGGTTAGGGTTAGGGTTAGGGTTAGGGTTAGGTTAGGGTTAGGGTTAGGGTTAGGGTTAGGGTTAGGGTTAGGGTTAGGGTTAGGGTTAGGGTTAGGGTTAGGGTTAGGGTTAGGGTTAGGGTTAGGGTTAGGGTTAGGGTTAGGGTTAGGGTTAGGGTTAGGGTTAGGGTTAGGGTTAGGGTTAGGGGTTAGGGTTAGGGTTAGGGTTAGGGTTAGGGTTAGGGTTAGGTTAGGGTTAGGGTTAGGGTTAGGGTTAGGGTTGGGGTAGGGTTAGGGTTAGGGTTAGGGTTAGGGTTAGGGTTAGGGGTTAGGGTTAGGGTTAGGGTTAGGTTAGGGTTTGGGTTAGGGTTAGGGTTAGGGTTAGGGTGGTTAGGGTTAGGGTTAGGGTTAGGGTTAGGGTTAGGGTTAGGGGTTAGGGTTAGGGTTAGGGTTAGGGTTAGGGGTTAGGGTTAGGGGTTAGGGTTAGGGTTAG